>NC_083443.1:1800857-1810805 GCF_020745735.1 Hemiscyllium ocellatum | reverse complement strand
TGTATATATTGATATTAATAGTTTTAAAATGTTTAGAAGTTGACTAGGATTATTTGATTGAGAGAGGCTGCATGATTATAAAGACTAATTCACCTTTTTCATTGCATTGTTGGTTTCACTAGAATCTGTTGTGGTCTAAGCTCTTGTTGTGTGAAATGGACTGTCACGAATAGCTTAATTAACCTGCGAGTCTCAGATCAGGTTTCCTTTGTCTGTAAGTCAGTCTGTAAGTGCGCGACACACCTGCTTTTCTGAGGGGAAACAGCGACTCTTTTCAAAGGAAATAAGTGGCAGATCACTGAGAATGGTTTCTACTGCAAACCATAAGCAGGGAAGTGTTTTTCCAAAGAATTCCAATCTTTATCTATAAATCTGATGGTATCTGTGTTTGTCAGTTTGTGGAGGATTTTGTTCTGAGCTGTTTTATACAAGCAGTTGGTTCATTAAGTCTTTGCCAAGAATGTTGTTTACTTTCCCCTTTTACTGTGATTCTGCAGGTTAGAATATTCTGAGAGTCAATAATGTCCAATAATTGAACATTGAATGATTTTGACTCTAACAGAGCAGTTGCCTTGTTTTCAGCTAATTATTCATGTTTTTTATTTCCTGGTTGAGTTGAATGTTACAGAAACAGGCTCTGAGCAATGTTTCCATTCACTTGTGTTGGAGTCACTGACAGCCACATGGTCAGTCAGTTTCAGGCTGATGGATCAGTTTCTCTGACCTTGTACATGATGACACTGTTGGAGTATTGATGTTGTTGTTAACCACATTAACTGGGCTGGAGTTGACTGATCTTACATTGCCACTTTCTGAACCTCAGGCTGTCTCTCTGGGCAGTAAATCTCCAAAAACAGTAATGTGACAATGCGCAAGGATCATCTGTTTTGATTTAAATTGTGATTGTAGCACTGCTGCTTCACAGCATCAGGTACAAGGTTTGAGTCCAGCCTTGGTCAACGGCCTGTGTGGAGTCCCCACATTCTCCCCATGATAGTGTGGGTCCCCTCCAGGTGCTCTGGTTTCCTCCCACAGTCCAAAGATGTGCAGGTGGATCAGTCATGCTAAATTGTCCACAGTATCCAGGATTGTGCAGACTAGGTGGATCAGCCATGGGCCATGCAGTGTTACAGTGATAGCGTGCTCTGGGTGTGATGTTCTTTGGATGGTCGGCGCGATTTGATGGGCCAGTGCACTACTTCCACACTGTAGGGACTCTATTCTATGATTGAGGATAAAGGCTACACAGCCGGGTGTCCTTGGAGAAGGACCATGTGGTGTGTATCAATTCTCTCGATGCCTTTAGATAGAGGTGGGCACCGCAGGGGATACAGTGCTTTATCCCCACTGCTGCCCCCTCCCCACAACTCTACTTTGATTTAGTCCCTTCTCACTCTGTCACTTGTAATGGTTTGCTTGGCCCGTAATGGGCTTTCTTTGGAAATATTCAATTGGTTACACAAATGGTTTACTGTTGGTGATGATATGTCTAGATTAGAGTGGTGCTGGAAAAGCACAGCAGGTCAGGCAGGATCCGGGGAGCCGGAAAATCAACGTTTTGGCAAAAGCCCTTTTCCAGCACCACTCTAATCTCGGCTCTGGTTTCCAGCATCTGCAGTCCTCACTTTTGCACTGCTGGTGATTATATGTTAACCAAAAGCAAAATGGCATAATGATGATTTTGATGGTGGGAAGGTTGCTGTGATAACATTTCTGTGTCAGGGAAATGGGGAAAAAGAACGCTTCGCAGCTCACAGAAGGAGACCTGAAAAGCAATTACATCAAACCAAAGGTTCAGACAGGGAGGGAATATTTCCCTGGAGCTTGAGTAACTGGAAAGTGATGGTGTCCGTGACAAAAGGGATTTTGTTTTACAGTGGTTGAGAGTTTTAAAACTGTTATATTCAGACAGTTTAATTTATTTTCTTTAATTTTATTTGCTTTGCAAAAAACTTTTACAACATTTTAAAACCAAAATTTACAAACTTTGTGTTAAAGATAAATGTTAAATAAAATCCATCAAACCTTCCCTCACTGAAACCTGTTGTGGAAGTGCAATCTCCTGGAGAATCCCTGCCCACTCCTTCCTACCCGGGCTCCATGGCTATATACATACCTGGGAGATAGCAGCAGGAGGAGACCATTCAGCCTTTCAATCCTGCTCCACCATTCAATGGGAAACAGCTGACCATCCAGCTCAGTCTCCTGTTCCTGCTGTGTTCCAATCCCCTTTCATGACTTTACCTCGAAGAACTATATCTAAGTCCTCCTTTGGCTTCACTGCCTTTTGTTCCAGTGACGTGGCGGTGTTACTGTGTGGGTGTAGGCGGGGGTAATGTGATGGTGCTGCCTCCTGGAGGATGCACTCAGCGTCCCTCATCATCCTGCAGTAACATCAACTGGGGTTCAGCAACTAGAGATAGAAACCATTTCCAGGATATGGGCATCACTGGCTCAGCCAGCATTTATTCCCCATCTCTAGTTACCCTTGAGAAGATGGGAGTGAGCTGCTGTCTTGAACCATTCACAGTCCATTTGGTGCAGATAAACCAACAATGCTGTGTGTGAGTGTTGCAGGATTTTGGCCGAGTGATTCTCTATCTTTGGTTCTTCAAATGCTGGTTAACATAATCACAATCTGCACATGATTTTGAGATTTCAGTCTGCAAATCTTCACCATGTAGCCCCCTGTATAAAGGAATATGTACAGATTAGAAATTCAGAGCAGACAATTCTAGCTTCTTTGGAATATCTTTTTCCCCTTTCTTCCCCGAAGCTGTTACCCTCCAGCCCACTTACTCTCTCCCACCATTCTGACTCTGCTACCCCCTAGTGTACACCCTCCCCATTCTCATGGAGTTACTGATAAACAGATCCATGCCACCACTTCCCGTCCCTGGTTAGACTCTGCACCCTTTCTGGGTTCACTTCCTTTCCCTTCAGTTGCTGCAAGTCAATAATGTAACAGCAGAATGAAACAAAAGGAAACAGAAAGGGAGGTGGCAGATCCTGGACAGAAGAGGAACCTTCAGTCTGGGAGAATGGGTCAGATCCTTCTTTGTTTCCCATTTGTTGATTCCCAGCATTACAATGAATTAGGGATGGAGAGTGGTCCCACATGGGTGTGGTGACCCCCTAACAGATCAATACCAGAAGCAGATGCATCCCTTCCCCAGCCAATCACAGTGTGAAATACTTTCTGCAAAGTATACTTACCTAAAGCACATGCTCCAAAACCCGCCCACATTCTGTACATGTACAGTGCGGGGTTTCCCCACACACGTGTGGTCCCTGCCACAGGGATTGTGGGTGTTGTAGTCCCAAGAAGCCACTGGAGCCCTGTCTCTGGAAAGTGTATGAAAAATGTGGACTGGAGGGTGTTGTGTATAGGATCCCCATTCAGACACACAGGACATATGGGCTGTCACTGGGTTTTACTGAGACACCTGCTTCCACAACCTGATTTTCTGATGTAAGGAATATAGATTCAGCCAACTGGGGCGTGGGAAGTGAATAGGAGGAGCAGATTTTAAGCAGAGGTGGCTCAATGGTTAGCACTGCTGACTCACAGTGTCAGGGACCTGGATTTGATTTTAGCCTTAGGTGACTGTGTGGAGTTTACACGTTCTCCCCGTGTCTGAGCGGGTTTCCTCTGGGTGCTCCCGTTTCATCCCACAGTCCAAAGATGTGCAGGTTAGGAGGATTGGATATGCTAAATTGCCCACAGTGTCCATGCCTGTGCAGGTTAAGCCATTAACCATGGGAAATACAGGGAATGGGTGAGTCTGAATGGGATGCTCATTATAGGGTTGGTGTGGACTCCATGGACGAATACCCTGTTTCTGCACTGTAGGGATTCTATTCTAATTTCATGAAGAAGAATGTACCTATCTCAATGTGCTGTGAATCTGTGGAATTCCCTATTCAAAATGCAGTGGATGCCAGGACAATGAGCAGATTTAATGAAGAGATACAGATGTTGAATTTGCAATGAGATGAAGGGTGAGAGAGAGCAGGCAGGAAAACCCAGCTGAGACCGAGGTGAGCTCAATCATCACCGTATTAAATGGTGGGGCTGGTTCGAAGGGCTGCATTGCCTCTCCTGTACCCAGTGCTCATCTTCTTATGGTAATAACTGGAAAGCTGAATCCAAAACTCACCACCCCCCCAAAGGAGTCATGATTTGGAGATGCTGGTGTTGGACTGGGGTGTACAAAGTTAAAAATCACACAACACCAGGCTGTAGTCCAACAGGTTTAATTGGAAGCACACTAGCTTTTGGAGCGACGCTCCTTCATCAGGTGATTGTGGAGGGCTCGATCATAACACAGAGTTTATAGCAAAAATTTGCAGTGTGATGTAACTGAAATTATACATTGAAAAATTAATTGTCTGTTAAGCCTTTCATCTGTGAGAATACAGTGATAGTTTGACTTCTTTCATGTGTAAATCACAAAACCCTTCTTTTTAAAGTTGCATTCTCAGGTTAGCTGCTAACAATGGTTTATAGTGAGACAATATGTTGAAGGTGTTAGTTCCCTTTGTTCTCTGCCTATGACCTGATGTTTAGATTGATCCTCTCTCCACAGTCACCACGCTAACATGGACTTGGCTGTACCTCAGTAATTTTCCCAGTCACACTGACATTTGAAATATTCACCCACGGACAGAATACACACCTTCCCTTCCACATGAAAAAGGCCAATGATATTCAGATCGGCACGGATCAAGTAACTATCAAAACTGAAAATGAAGTTCAATTTAAATTTCTCATCTGCAAATCTGCCCTTTCAGTTCTCTACAACAGAGAAAACAAGTCACCACCGTTAACACAGGATGGAAATTCATAAGACAATTATAGTATTAAATTGCAGTTTCTTTGTTCCCCCAAAGCTTTAAATCTCAGTCTCACAATTTCTCTCTTCTGTGAACTGAAATCCAAAATAATCTCCTCACTCCTTCCCTCCACACCTAGTTCTAACACTCTCCTCTCTTTGAATTCAGCTTCCTAGCTCCTGCCTACAGACTAAAAACCAAAAAAGGGGTGGCACGATGGCACGGCAGCCCCACAGCACTAGGGTCACAGGTTCGATTCCAGCAATCCAAAGATGCGCAGGTCAGGTGAATCGGCCAGGCTAAATTGCCCATAATATTAGATGCATTAATCAGAGGGAAATGGGTCTGGGTGGGTAACCCGAGGGTCGGTGTAGACTGTTTGGGCCGAAGGGCCTGTTTCCACACTGTAGGAAATCTAATCTAATCAAATCAATGAGTCTGACTCGGAGCCTCCTGGGTGTTGGTGAATCCTCCCGACACCTCCCAGGGCTTCCTTCTGGGACAGAACGGACTGACGTTTTCCCCCCCAATCTGGAACCTCTTATTTATTCCCCTACTCCGATCCTCTGATGAGAACCATCCTGCACACACTGGCCAAATCATATCTGGTTGAATAAAAATGAACTAAAATGAATGTTCCTCTCCGTAACATCCCTGAATCTTCACCTGAGTTCTGATAACTTTCTGCAAAATACTCCCCCACTGATACGCCGACCACTTGTCCCGATACCAGGGGAGGGGCCATTCCCCTGGGACCTGTTCCCAGAGGGAGGAAGGGAGTGAGCTGCCAATGAAAGATCAATCCCACACACCCACAGCCGCTCTCCCTGGCACTGACCCACCTTGCACATACACCAACAATTGCCCAGCACTGCGCCCATGCACTGGTCTCCCCTCCTGCAGAGCATGCTCCAGATCACACAGGAGCCTGAGTGATTGACAGCAGCCACTGCCCAATAGGGTGGAGGGGGCGGGGCTGGAGGACTGGGACAATGGGATTGTAAACAATGAATGAATGTGGAGGACACTGGGGGATGGACAGGTCAGTGAGGGACATGAGCAGTGCAGCAGCAGGAGGGGATCCTGGACAAACTGAGCAATGGGAGAGTCTAACAGGAGAGAAACTACAGGAAGGTTTTGTTTAGAGGCTCAGGCAGGGACAGCTGGGAGACAGTATGGCCTGGTGGCTTGGGCAGGTTTTCCAATCAGCCACTTCAAAGATGCTGTCACTCAACTTTGAACCTGATCCTCCTGGTCCAGAGGTAAGGACACTACCACCATTTCTTGGTGGACTAGAGGAAAGAAGGGAAGATGTTCTCCGTCTCACTCACATGGAAACTCCATGAGCTCCTACCACTTACTGTCTCTGGTGGGGATGGAGGAGACAGAGCAGATGGGAGCAGGGTTAGGGATATAGGGACTGCCTTTGAAAAGGAACTCACTGTGTTGGTGATATTAATAAGACTCGATACACAGTCACTAACACAAAGCTGGTGTACGTGAACTTTATCCAGAATATGAACACCCATAACTGGGTGACGCAGACTCCAATGTACAGAGTTAAGTCCTGTATACTATTAACAGCTTTGTGTGTGAGAAATCACGTCTCATGAACTTAAGTCAGGGCAAAAGGGTGGAAATCATCTACATGGTCTTCAGTAAGGCGTTCAAGAAGGTTCCCCATGGAGATTAGTTAGCAAGGTTAGATCTCACGGAATACAGAGAGAGAACGAGCCGTTTGGATACAAAACTGGCTCAGAGGTAGAAGACAGAGGGTGGTGCCAGAAGGTTACTTTTCAGATTGGAGACCTGTGACCAGTGGGGTGTCACAAAGGATCGGTGCTGGATCCACTAATTTTCATAATTTATATAAATGATTTGGAAGTGAATATAGAAAGTATTGTTAGTAAGATGACATCAAAATTGGAGGTGTAGTGGACAGTGAATAAGATTATCTCAGATTACAACGGGATCTTGGTCAGATGGTTGAGGATTGGCAAATGGAGTTTAATTCAGATAAATGTGAGGTGCTACATTTTGGAAAAGCAAATATTAGCAGGATGTATACACTTAATGGTAAGGTCCTCGGGAGCGCTGCTGAACAAAGAGACCTTGGAGTGCAGGTTCACAGCTCATTGAAAGCAGAATCGTAGGTAGATAGGATAGTGAAGAAGGTGTTTAATATGCTTTCCTTTATTGGTCAGAGCACTGAGTATAGGAGTTGGGAGGTCATGTTGCGGCTATACAGACATTGGTTAGGTCATGCTTGGAATATTGCGTGCAATTCGGGTCTCCTTCCTCTCAAAACAATATTGTGAAACATGAAAGGGGTCAGAAAAGTATTACAAGCATGTTGCCAGGGTTGGAGGATTTGAGCTATAGGGAGAGGATGAATACACCGTTTTCCCTGGAGCGTCAGAGGCTGATGGGTGACCTTATAGAGGTTTATAAAATCAGTAGGGCATGGATAGGGTAAATACACAAGGTCTTTTCCCTGCGGTGGGGAGGAGGTACGATGGGGGGTGGGAGACAGAGGGGGGAGACTGAGAGGGGGAGGGTGACCGGTTAGCTTGTAGATCTACAACACAATCCTGTTCCTGTTTTCTCCCCATCCCCTTCAATCCCTCTGAAGGGCTCAGAGTAAGTGCACAGACCCTGGAAAATAGAGCTTTAGGGTGACCAAGTGCTGAAGGTTGCATTTGGGACGTTGACCTTTATTAGTCTGTGCACTTTATCAATAAATGGACCTGGGTTCAATTCCACTGTCCTGGATTCATGTCAGTGGCCACAGACACGCCTGTCTCTGACCCTGACTACTGGATCCCCTGTCACTATAGCTCTGCCATTCTCCTTCCTCCCGTTCTGTGCAGCGGAGCTCTCTGTGGGGTCATGAACCTGGCTGTTGCTGATTTCCCCTGAGAGGCAACCCAACTGTTCCCTCCCTTATAGAATCCCAAGCGGTGCACAATATCTGTATGAGAAGCGAAATGATCATGGGGAGTCCTGCACTCCCTTCCTGAGCCTTTTGCTTGATATGATGGTCACCATTCCCTTTCTGCCTGTGTAACCCTCACCTGCAGTGTGACTAACTCACTAAACGTGCCGTCCATAGCATTCTCAGTATTGCTCCACAGTGAGTCCACTCTCAGCTCCAGGTCTGAAAAGCAGTTTCCCAGTAGCTGCAGATGGACACCCTTCCTGCACACACAGCCGTCAGGGACACTGGAAGTGTCCCTTATTTCCCACATTGTACAAGAGGAGCGCCCACGGGTCTGAGGGCTCCTGTAACAATGTGTCTCTAGTTTCAGCTAGTTACTCCCATTAGAGAATTTAAATGAGCAAAAACCTTCCTTCTCTTCCAACATTTCCATTATCATCAAAAGCCCCGATCTTTACTTAAGCTGACATTTTACACTTTAAAAACTGTTTTAAAAAAAAACACTCAGCAGGTATCGCTTACAACTTGGGCTGTTCCCTTTGGGACCATGTGAATTGCTGAATGGCCTGGACTAAAACTGAAGCTGTGGTTCACCTTTCCCTGTCTCCCCTCGCTCTATTTACACCCAACTCCAAAACACTCTCATTGAACCAAGCAGCCCTCACGGTGCAGCCCTGTCATTTTCATTGTCTGCTCACACCTACACTGCCCTCAGCCTCCTGTACTGTTCCAATGCATCTCAATGGGAGCTGAAGAACTGCATCTCATCTTTCAATTCAGCCCTTTGTAACCCCAGAGTCAATACGGACCTCAGCAGTTTCTGAAATGAACAGACAGTTGTCAAAACCTGGAACATTCCACCGAAATGGTGCTGGAATTTGAGTCCATAAGGAATTTTAATCAGAGCTTGCAGGGAATTGAAAATGAGGGAGTTTACAGGTTAACATCAGAAAGTGGGTGATTGGGTCTAAATCTGACAGTTCCTATGTAGAGACGAGGTGTAATTTGGACAAATCTGTGTTCCCTCTCAGGGCCCAGAATTGAGCACAAACCCAAAGGGTGATCCCTTGGAACATCTTTCTGCTTTTTGCTTGAAAAAAAAGAGATACTTTCCCACAGACAGAACAGACACACCTTTCTCCTTCCAGTTAAATGTCAATGGTATTCCGATCCTCCTGATGACCCTGCTGACGATATAGAAAGTTGATTTTGAGATCCCTGTCTCAATTATTAAATAAAATCCTATAAATGAATTCACAAAATAAAACTCACAGTCAGTGCAGGCTGAACAGTAAAGACAAATACTTCTCTTGGTATGTGTTTTTGATGTGTAAATGCTCCTCTTCAAATCACCCCGACCCACCCAGGAAGAGGATATGCCCATGCGCCTCGCTGTACCTTGTCCCCAATAAAGATGGTGGCCATAACCCAGAACCCATCACCGCCTGAGCCCCACAGCCGGTTTTCCCATTTGCTGTAAACGTGGGACCAAAAGAGTTCTAATTCAGGCCTAACTACCTGTACAGAGTGTAATTAAACCCTTCAGTCTAAACTGATCCAACTCCCCTTTCCTCCTCTCTGCACACACTAAGGGTCATTCTAGGTCAGTGACCCTCACTCAGAACTGACTGCAGCTGGGAAAATTAGAATCCCTACAGTGTGGAAACAGGGCCATTCGGCCCACAAGTCCACACTCACCCTCTGAAGAGTTTCTCAACCAAACCCATTCCCCGACCCTATTATTTTACATTTACCCTGACTAATGTACCTAACCTATACATCCCTGAACACTACGGGAAATTTAGCTTGGCCAATTCACATTACTGCACATCTTTGGACTGCAGGAGATAGGGGGTAGAGTAAATAATAGGTGGGGACAGAGCCAAAAGAAAAAAATAACATTTGGAAAGAAAGGAGTAGATAACAATCTGCTGGGAGGGTGAATAGCTGTGAATGGAGGGGACAGGAACCTGTGTCTGGCAGCAGCTCAGTGGAGGTGCTGGAAATGGCAGTTGATGATCTACGTTCTGCTGCAAAACTGACCCTGAGCTTCCAGCTGCCTGCTACTTTTACACACAACCTGTTCCCTGGCCAACATCTCTGTCTCATGCTTACTGCAGTGTTCCAGTGAAGCTTGATGCAAGCTGGCAGAACATTCCAGAACATTCCAAAAC
>NC_083443.1:1636672-1705833 GCF_020745735.1 Hemiscyllium ocellatum | reverse complement strand
GGGAGTCCAAAACTAGAGGACATAGGCTTAAGGTGAGAGGGTAACATTTAAAAGTGACGTAAGGGGCAGCATTTTCACTCAGAGGGTGGTGTGGCTATGGAATGAGCGGGCAGGATGCCCAGACTGGACACAGTATTCCAGAAGAGGCCTCACCGATGTCCTGTACAACCTCAACATGACATCCCAATTCCAATACTCAAAGGTCTGACCTATGAAGACAAGTGTGTTAAACACCTTCTTAGCCACTTTCTATATCAGATGCAAATTTTAAAGAATTAAACCTGACAGCCTAGGTCTCTGTACTACAACACCACCAAAAGACCCTACTTTTAATTGTATAGGTCCTGTTCTTGTTTGATTTACCAAATCCAATGCCTGGCATTAATCCAGACTAAACTCCATCTGCCACCCCTCAGCCCAGTGTGTGATATGACTGCCACCTCCCCCTCCCCCTTCAATTTTAAAATGCCCACCCCTCTCCAGGAGGCCTGCACACTCTGGCCTTGATTTTCACAAAGACCCTGAGCTTGGTTTGCCTTGTGTGGTTAGAGGGAGGAGGGACAGATTGCAGACACAGTCAGTGGGGAGGAGAGGCTGGACAGTAATCAGCGGCCTGGTATCATTTCATGGTTTTAGGAAGAGGGCAGACACATGTTAGAGTGGGTAAGATTGATCGGTGTTTTGGGGTCAAAAATTAATCCCTTCCTTCGCCTCTGGTGTTCAGTAATAAACATCTATTTGAGACCCTTCATTGGGCAGAGTGTTTCTGCGGGATTTCTTTCCCTAATATTGCAGACTACAGATAATAGCGATTAAAGATGTTCATAGTTAATTTCAATATTCAGCAAGTACACTCAATATCCTACAGTTGAGACAAATATCTTGCATTTGTTCAATAATACAAAGTGTTTTTTGTAATTCAGTAATAGTAACCTGATTATAATCAATCCACACTGAGCTGGAAGCGGGCACTACAATATGACCCAAAATCTGGGTATGGTAGTATAGTGGGCAGTGTCCGTGTCTCTGAGCCAGAGCTCTGGGTTTGATTCCAATTCCTGAACTTGTGTGGTAGTGTTCCTAGCTCTGGATGAGAAGGCCTGGATTGAAGTCCTGCCTGTTGCCGAGGTATGTCACAGCATGTCATAACAGGCTGATGAACAAACACACAGGAGAATAATGTTACAGCTTTATGGGTATTGCCGAGTGGTGCTCGTGTCCCTACCTCCGGGCACAAAGGTCTCGGTGTAAATCCCACAGAAGTGTCTCCTAATATATCTGAACAAACTGATTAAACTGGTTTTAGAATTGTGACTTGATGGAGAAAGAACAGGTGTCGGTGTTGAATTTCAGCATTTATCCCGGGATTATTGAAAGTACAGCCATTCGTGTTGATTGAAGTCACATTTCGCAGCAGTAAAGGTTTATAAAATCAGAACGGTCATGGATAGGGTTTGTAGTCAGGGTTTTTCCCCAGGTTAGGGGCATCCAAAACTAGAGGACATTGGTGGAAAGTGAGAGGGGAAAGGTTTTGATGAGGCCTAAGGGGCACCTTTTCACACAGAGGGTGGTGTGTGTATGGAATGAGCTGCCAGAGGAAGTGGTGGAGGCTGGTACAACTACATCATGTAAAAGGCATCTGGATGCTGACAGACCTGCCGAGCTTTTCCAGCAATTTCTGTATTTCATTAAAAAATGCATTCATTTTAACACACGTATTCTGAATAAATTAGACATTTTTATTTTTTAATGAAGCAGGAACATAAAAACAGATCTTCAAATCGACCAAGACCATTTTCTGCTCAGGGTATGGCTCTGTGTATGACAGCAGCAATGATGCACCGACATGGAACAGGGAATGTGATGGAGACATCGTTTGGACAATGTACATGGGATAATATCTGGACAAAGTTCTTTCAAGTTACAATTGCAGAGGGTGTGTGTGTGTGTGTGTGTGTGTGTGTGTGTGTGTGTGTGTGTGTGTGTGTGAGATTTTAGAACATGACATATCCATTCTTTCCACCATAGTTTGAGTAACATTGCTCTGGATCATAAACGTGCTATTTGAGCAGATTAAAGAAACTAGCCTGACTTGTTCCTAAAACTGACCCTGACCCAGTCTGAGACCGATATCATCGGCTATATCACCGACCTGGTTACATTTAACATTTGTTGTGAGCAGTGGAGGGGTGGGGCTAGAAAGGAAACAGTGACCCAAAAAGCCGGGGGAACTATAGACCGGTGAGCCTGATGTCGGTGGTGGGTAAGTTGTTGGAGGGGATTCTGGGGGATAGCATTTACATACATTTGGGAAGGTAAGGGCTGATCGGGGTAGACAACGTGGCTTTCTGCATGGGAAATCATATCTCATTAATTTGATTGCGTTTTATGAAGAGGTGACAAAGAAGATTGATGAAGGCAGTTTGGTCGACATTGTCTATATGGGCCTCAGCAAGGGGTTCATAACATTCTGATTGGTAGGCAGATTAATAAGGTTCTGTCACATTGGGATACAGAAGAAGCTCGTCACAATTGGCTTGAAGGGAGAGGGGTATTTTTCAGACTGGAGGCTTATGAGCAGCAGTGTGCTGTAAGAATCAATACTGAGTTCACAAAACATTTCATCATTTATGTAAAGGATTTAGATGTGGATATTGTGGCCATAGTTGGTAAGTTTACTGATTACATCAGAAAGGTGGTGTAGTAGATTATCTCAGAGTACAACAAGACCACAAATAGATGGGACAAAGGGGCAAGGAGTGACGGATGAAGTTTAATTTAGATAAATACGAGGTTACACATTTTGGGAAGGTAAATCAGAGCAGAAATTATACACTTAATGGTAAGGGCCTGGTGAGTGTTGTGAAACAAATGGACATAGGGCTGCAGGTACATTGTTCCTTGAAAGTGGAGTCAAATGCAGACAGTGCGGTACAGAACACATTTGGCACATTTGCCTTAATCAGTCAGAGCATTGAGTATAGGAGTTGTGGTGGTATGTTGTATCTGTACAGGATGTTGTTGAGGCCACTTTAAGAATACTGCGTACAACTCGGTTGTCTGCAGAAAAGATTTGCACGGATGTTCCAGGACTGGAGGTTTGAGCTTCAGGGAGAGGTTGATTAGTTTGAGGTGTTTCCCCCTGGAGTGTTATTCTAAACAGCCATGTTCTGCTCCCCAGGATCCCAGAACAGGAGAGCATAGGTTGGAGGGCAGAGGACAAATAATTTAGAAGGGACCTGAAGTTAGATGTTTCACACAGAGAGTGGTGTGTGTACAGAAATTGCTGTCAGAGGAAGTGGTGAAGGCGATTACAATCGCACATTTAAAAACTATCTGAAAGAGGAGGAATATTGGCCAAATGCTGGCAAATGGGACTGGATCAGATTCGATATCTGATCGGAGTGAACAGATTGGACTAACGGGTCTGTTTCCATTCTGCATGACTCTGATTCTGTCAGAGGGATGGCGAAAATTCTGAAAGTACGTTTCAAATCCGCATCCTCTTCACTGGACGTTTACTTGGGACATAGAACATAGAAAAATACAGCGCAGTACAGGCCCTTCAGCCCTCGATGTTGCGCCAACCGAAGCTACCTAACCTACACTAGCCCAATAACCTCCATATGCTTATCCAATGCCCCCTTAAATGACCATAAAGAGGGAGAGTTCACCACTGCTACTGGCAGGGCATTCTATGAACTCACAACCCGCTGAGTAAAGAATCTTCCCCTAACATCTGTCCTATACCTACCACCCCTTACTTTAAAGCTGTGTCCCCTAGTAACAGCTGACTCCATAAGCGGAAAAAGGTTCTCACTGTCAACCCTATCTAAACCCCTAATCATCTTGTAGGGGTCTCTATGTTCACATTGATTGATTGAAAGTCGCGTTCGTGAAGTATTTGACAGGGAACTGAGTCATGGATAATGGGACGCAGACAGGAAAGTGGGGCTGAGACCCCAACCTGATCAGCCACAATGTTAGTGCCTGGTGGAGAAGATTCAACGTATCTAATGACTCACTCCTGTCCCTCAATCCCATGTTCCTGTGTTCCATTCAGCCCATTAAACCTGTTAGGCAGGAGCATTTAGAGGCTACTTACTTCTATAACCTGGTGAGCAGAAACAGAGGAGATCATTCGGCCCTTCAAGACTGTCCCACACGCTTTGAGGTGATTTGAGAAATGTAATTGTAAAAACCCAGGCTGGGTATGAAAGAGGCACCTCATCTCTCTTTACAGAGCTTCCCCTCTCTGCGACTTGTGCTCCATTTGTTGGTCATGTTTTAGACCCAAATTCACTATGAATACAGCCCCCATACTTCACCCAGCGATGGCTCACACAATCCTCTCGTCTTCCTGACGGCAAGATTCAATAACAGAACATTCATGAAAATAACACCCACTAACTTGCCAATAAGAGCATGTGAGAACATCAGACTCAGGGGCAGGTCGTTCACTCCTCAAACCTGACTTTCCCTTCACTAAGATCATGGCTGATCTGCTCTTGGTCTCAAACCCTCTTTCAAACCCAATTCTTCATCGCCCTCAAATCTCTGACAGGTCAATATCCATCTACCTCCTCTTCAAATACTTTCAGTCATCTAGCTCCCCGAATACTCTTGAGAAGAGAAATCCTGACATTCAACGCCACCTGTTTGAAGAAAATCCTTGCTGCTCCTATACCATGGCTTATTGATATGAACAAAAGAGGTTAACACAAGGGGTCAGGTAATAATGACTGGCCCTGATATCAAGGCTTTTGTTGACTTCTGTTGACATCAAGGAGCTTAACAAATCTGAACTTAATGAGAATCAGAGAAAACTCTCCAATGTTTGGAATCAAACATGACACAAAGGAAGATGTTCATCATCTCAGTCCTGGGTCACCTCCGTGGGAGATCCTCAGGGTAGCTTCCTCTTCACAAACAGCTTCAGCTGCTTCATCAATGTCTCCCCACCCTCACCCTCCCCACCATAAGATCCGAAGTGGGGATGGTCACTGAGGATTCCACACTGTTTAGAATAATTTGACGCCCCTGTCAGGTTCTAAGCTGGACTGTGTCCATGTGCAGCAAGACCTGGGCTCCATTGAGGCTTGTGCTTTTAAAGAGTCCATAACATTCATATAAAGGACTGTCTGACACTGCACATTGCCACAGTAAAATAAGAGTTCATTCCACACCTCACACTGGTTTGACAGGAATATGAGGAAGTCGTTCAGCCCATTGACACTATTGGAGAGGAACAGGGACAGCCCATTCAGTGCCTCCAACATATTACTCAGGAAGAGAAGGATTTTAGTGTGAAGGGCCACACCAGAGCCCCTCAACAATATTTGAAGGTGGTAGCCTAGACTCTAATGTTCTCTTATTTTAAAGAAAATATAAAGTGTCTGTTCCAGATGCAATGTGATGGGTCAAACAACTCTGTGTGAAGCATAATTCTCCCCGTGTCTGCGTGGGTTTCCTCCGGGAGTTCCGGTTTACTCCCACAGTCCAAAGATGTGCGGGTTAGGTGAATTGGCCATGCTAAATTGGCCGTAGTGTTAGGTAAGGCGTAAATGTAGGGGTATGGGTGGGCTGCGCTTCGGCGGGTCGGTGTGGACTTGTTGGGCCGAAGGGCCTGTTTCCACACTGTAAGTAATCTAATCTAATCTAATCCATAACACCATTTATGTAAACACGATAGGTGAAATAAAACCAAAGAAAGAAGAATTTAGAATAACAGATTAAAGAACTATTACTAATGAATTGTTCCAGTACTAGAAAAAAAAGGAATATTCAGACACTGAATGACACAAATATTTCTCCAATTCAGGATTTAAAAACAGCACCAAGAGAAAATTCATAGAGAGTAGCTGCCAGGAGTCATTCACTAATGTTTTCAGCTCGGTGGAGACCCCAATAATTTCTGATGTTACTGAGAAAGCAAAACCCAGAAATCCTAATCTGTGAGAGCTGACCATACCCATTCCATCTGCATTAAAATAAACCTAAGGACTCACTAGTTGTTTACTCAAGTGGTCCTAACTAGCCAGCTTGGGAATGGTCATTCAATCTCTCTCGTAAAAGAAACCAGAACAAAATAACCTCTTAAAGCTACAGCATCATCACACTAGTCAGCACATCGAGCTGTCGTACAGGAACCAGGGGTAACCCAATCAGGCCCTTGGCCCTGTCCAATCGGACGAGGAAGAAGACAGTCAGTCCCTTGAGTCACTTACACAGGATCAGTAGGAGGCCATTCCCACCTCAATGCCCTTACACAGGGGCAGAATGAGGTAATTGATGCTGATTCCTGATGAATGGCTTATGCTCGAAACATCGATTCTCCTGCTGTGCTTTTCCAGCAAACCACTGTCTACTCTGATCTTCAGCATCAACTGTCCTCGCTGTCTCCTAACTGATGCTCTAACATGGTGACCAAGTGGAACAGAGGGTACACAGCCTGGTGTTCTCTATGTAGGGTGGAAGCTGATGGGAATGGCTACCTGTTTCAGATGGAAGGTATTGTGGCTGCTGTTGGGGATTGTGAGCAACATGACGTTCAGTACGGGTTCACACGCCAACTGCACAATAACGTGGGGAGAGTTAATTTAGGCATATAAACTATTAGGACAGTCACGTTAGACTGATGGATGGACTCTCTAAGTTCAAATAATGCTGATCTTGTCCATGTTGATCTTGTATAGTGCACGTCCTGTTCAGTGTAACCTGTATGCCTTACTCTGTCCTAGTCTATTTCCACCCTATGATCTGTCTGGCCTTGCTGACTATGATCTGCCTCCACTGCTCATAAATGAAGTGTTTCCCTGTACTGAGGTACACGTGACAATAAATCAAACCAATCAATCCTGGGTAAAGTCTGGAATTTCTCACCTTGTCCATGTCTCTTTTGGAAATAAGTGATCGCTGTCACTCCTCGTGTTTATCGTCACCGTTTCTTCTCTCACAACTCTAGTGATTAAACACTCAGCTTCTTCACTCTATCCTCGTGATACCATCACGCGTGTCTGTGGTAAGGAGATCATTCCTTACAAAGGAGATCAAATCCGTAGAGAGTGTCCCAACCACGCTCTCAGCAAGGCCCTACAACAGCAGGAAGATGGCTTTACTTATGTACTGGAATCATCTTACAATGAAGGACAGCATACCATTGACTGCACCCATTACTTACACAGGGTTTGATTCGGAGCAGTCAGCATAGACTTGTGAGTGGGAGATCATGCTACCCAAATTTGTTAGAGTTCGTTGATGAAGTGACCAAGCAGGTTGATGAGGGCCGAGTGGTAACCATAGTCTCTATGGATATCAGTAAGGCCTTTGATAAGGTTCCACATGGCAGGCTGCTCTGGAGAGTTACATCACGTGGAATGCTGGGGGAACTGGCCAATTGGATCCACAGTTGGCTTGATGGTAGGAAGCAGATGGTTTAGTGGAAGGGTGCTTGTCAGACTGGAGGCTGGGTCCATGGCTGTTTGTGGTCTATGATTTGGTTGAGAATGTACAAGGTATGATTAGTCAGTTTACAGATGACACTAAAATAAGTTAACATGATCAGTGAGGAAGTTTATCAGAAATTGCAGCAGGACCTTAATCAGGTGGGGAAGTGGGCCGAGAATGGCAAATAGAATTTAATATAGATACGTGAGGTCTTGCATTTTGGAAACTCAACTCAAAGTAGGAGTTGCACGGTGAATGGGAGGGCCTTAAGGCGTGTAGTGGGCAGAGAGACCTTGGTGTTCAGGAGCATGGTTCTCTGAGAGTGGAGTCACATATAGACAGGGCAGTGAAGAAGGCATTTGGCACACTGACCTTCATCAGGCCGGACATTGAGTATGGAAGTTGGGAATTTATGTTGCAGTTATGTTGCAGTTACAGGACTTTGGTAAGGCCGCACTTGGTGTATTCTTTTCAATTTTTATCACTTTGTTGTAGGGAGCATTTTATGAAATTAGAAAGAGTGCAGAAGAAATTCCCATGGACGTTGCCAGAACCCAATGGTCTGAGTTATAGGGAGAGGTTAGACAAGCTAGGACCTTTCCTATAGAGTGCAGGAGACTGAGGGGGGACCTTATAGAGCTGTATAAGATCATGAGGGGTATGGATAGGGTTAATGCTCTCAGTCTTTTTCCAAGGTGTAGAGAATCGAGGATGAGAAGGGATCAGTTTAAGGTTAGAGGGGAAGGAATAAAAGGGAACCTGAGGGGCCACTTCTTTCCACAGAGGCTGGTACGTGGATGAGCTGCCAGCAGATGTGGTTGATGGGGTACATTAACAACATTTCAAAAGCATTTGGATAAATATGTGGATAGGAAAGGACTGGAAGGATATGGGCCAACTGCAGGGAAATGGGGTTAGCGTTGATGGGCATTTACAAGGTGGAGTCGAACCCCTCTGTTAATTAAAACCAAACACCCAGAAAGGCTCGCCTCACCTCGTAATCTGTTAAAATATGAGCGACACAAATCTCCGACATTCCACAATTTAAACAAACATTCACAAATTAGTTTCTTAACTTTAGTAGTGAACACTGAACAACAACTATTCACAAATACAAGCCCCTCTTTTCTTAGCTACTTACTATCTGTTTCCAACTCTGTAAAATATGCTGTTCCACCAACCCCCATATTAAACATTACAATCTCAAGACCACACATTCTCTATTTTTCCCACTGTGTTCACTCTTCCAGCTGCTGATCTCCCTGGGTCACATTTTGTTTTACTGCAAGTAGGTTTGTCATGAACATGTATCTTTGATAGAGTGTGTTTGAGATGGCCAGTTAGCACTCCTGCTCTGCAGCAGTTACTCTGCTGTTGGATGGCAGTAGCTCTCTCTCTAGTGTTCAAAATGCCGAGTTTACTTACTCCACATGATACAATAATTCTCATAATGTGATTGCTTTCCATTTGTCCAAACAACAGTATTCTAATTCAGTTGGCTTCTGGTATCCTGAGTATTATTTAAACTACTAATACGTCATCCCCACCTGCTTCACTCTATGCTGTGTCCTCTTCAGGTGCTGTTTAGCTCACTCACCTACTCGGTCTAATCTCTCCCTCACCTTACATACATAATCCAAATGAGAGATCTCCGACTTTGGTCCAGTCAATTTAGATTTAATTAAATTCAAAGGATTTCACTTCATGTACGAAGATTAACTCAAAGGAAGTAAACGGAGTAGATTTATTTGGGGCAGCTTCGATGATAAGCAATTTACTGGGACACCTTTATCCCAATCATTTGGCCAATCCTGACAGTACGCTGCTAACATGGTCTTCAGTGTCTGATGCTAACTTTTCAATGTTCCCTGGGATTCAGGATGGGACGCCCTTGATTTGAAGTGCTGTATGCCTAAGCTATCCATGACTTCCTTAAACAGCTGAGGGGTAAAATGAGACTCTTGGTCTGACGGAATCTCTCTGCGGAGGCCACAGCGAGTAAAGAAAGCTACCAACTCCTCTACCTCCCTTTTTGCCTTAACACTCCATAATGGAATTGCCTCTGGAAATCTGGTAGACACATCCATTATGGTCAGCAAATGTTGGTTTCCACTTTTACTTTAGAAAGGGGAGCTCCACAATTAATCAGAACCCACGTGAAGGGTTCTTCGAATGCAGGAATTGGCAACAAAGATGCTGGTTGTTTATTGCCTGTGACCTACCTACCATTTGGCATGTATGATATGTAAAACAAAAATTAACTACATCCTTGAGCATTCCAGGCCACTAGAAATGCTTCTGCACCTAAGCTTGAGTCTTCCTTACACCTAGGTGACCACCTGCAGTTAGTTTGTGTGTTACCCATAACACGGTATGCTACCAGTCAAACGATCTAGTACATTTTGGGCCATTTCCCTTCTGCACTAACCTACCGTTTTTCTCCACGTTCAGGTGTTTTCCTGCACCGTGACATCACACAGGGTGTCAGTTACCTGAACATCAACTCCTTTGTCTTTTTCTTTCATTTTTCCTTCCTGCTGTAACTTATGACAGTGGGAGGTTGTTACTACACAGTCTGGAAAATTCCTGGCTATATTTCTTTTAACTCCTCAGTTCCCTAGTTTTCATTTGACTTCTCCACCATAAGAGGTCTCTCCCACCTTGGATCCTATTAAATCGTTCACAAGAACAAACTGTATTCCTGGAACTGACACTGTCACTCACTCTCACTGTTACTTCCCCAATCCTGATTTGGCACTCCAATGTGATGTTTCTGTCCCCAACCTGAATTTCTGTCCCAATTCCACAAATTATCAAGCTCTTGAGTAACATGTCAGAAAGAGTGAAAATCCTTCCATCTCTTGCTATTAGGAGCTGAGAGAAAGTGAGGACTGTAAACGGTGGAGGTTAGAGTTGAATAGTGTGGGGCTGGAAAAGCACAGCAAATCAGGCAGTGTCTTAGGCAGGAGAGTTGACGTTTCAGGCACAAGTTCTTCATCAGGTAAGTGAGGGGTAAGGGAGGGAAAAGGGGGCTAAGAAATAAATAGGAGGGTGGGGGTGGAGCTGGGTGGAAGGTAGCTTGCAAGACGATAAGTAGATGCTGGTGGGGTGTGATGGTGATAGGTCGGGGAGGAGGGTGAAGTGGATAGGTGGTAGGACAGCTGGACCCCTCAAACTATACCGCATCAACATCGACTTCACCAATTTCCAAATCTCTCCTCCCACAACCTTATGCCAGATCCAACCATTCAAATTATTCCACCCTCTTGAACTGTCTTAATTATCCATCGTCCTTCTCACCTATTCACTCCACCCTCTCCTCCGACATATCACTATCACTCCCACCTACATCTTCCTATCACCCTCCCAGTGACCCTCCCGCGAGTCCAGCTCCTACCCTCCTATTTATCTTTCAGCTCCCTTGTTCCCCTGCCACATTCCTGACGATGGGTTGATACCTGATATGTAGATTGTCCTGTTTTTCAGATGCTGCCTGATCTATTGTGCTTTTCTGGCACCTCACTTCTCAACTATTAGCAACTGCGCAGATCCCATATCTCAGAAAATTATAATTTATCGTCCTCCCCGGAACCTTCCTGCCCCCCCCCCCCCCCGACCTTCTGAGTAAACTTTATCCATAGAGGTGAATTCTTTATAGAGACCAGGCACTGACTCTGTACCTAGGCTGTGCACTCTCTTACAGCTCCTTGGAGACTTGGGGTCTTCTTTAACAGTTTCACTAATGCCACTGGCTTAGCCTCTTCTACCACATCTTTTCCCAAAGTATCTTCCTTCAACCCCCAGCACGGTGTGTCCCAGCTTACTGCAGTGAAAGCTCCTTTTCCCAATGCCTTTCTTAAACCATCAGCACTGTAATGGTATGTGTTTCACTCCCTTATAGTGAGAACACCATAGGCCTTTCACCTCCTTTCAACCCCCTTGGGCTTCTATTTTCACCTCTAGTAAACTATTGTGCGCTACTGTTCGCTTTGTAGTGTGTGATCTCCCCTTCTCCCAGTTTCTATCCTTCACAGGATGAAACTCCTCCCAGAAGCTAAATTTCATCTCATGCACCAATGCGTATTTACCTGCCGTTTCTGCCGCGCTTCTCACTTCTTGAACTTTCTATTCATTCACATGATTTTTTACCATCTCTGGAAGTGCGTCTTTAAACTCCTCCAGCAGAATAATCTCCCTTCGAGCCTCACAGGTCTTATCCATTTTTAAGGTCCACACTCGTCTACCAAAACGACTGTGTTTAATTCTTTCAAACTCAACATAAGTCTGACCTGGTTCCGTCTCTATATTTCTGAACTTATGCCTATATTCTTCTAGTACCAATTCATAACCAATCAAAATAGCCAGTTTGAGATCTGAATAATCTCTTAACCCCTCAACTGCCAGTGCTGCAAATACCTCACTCCTGTGCCCACCGGCATGGTCTGAATGAGCATTATCCACAAGTTCACTGGACACACCATCTGCTGAGCCATTTTGTTTTTCAAATGAAATAAAAACAGATATTTACATTTTTCTCACCGAAATATGACAAGGTATTATCATAGCTGTATACATCCCTTCATCTCTATCATGTTCATTTGACTTCCTTGTCTAATTCCCAACTTCCGAAATTCAAATTATCTCTCTCTTTTCCTCTCTTACCCTTTCCCTTTGTTCTCTCTCTGTTTCCTTCCCTATTTTCACCTTCTAACTCCAGTTGCCAGATTTGCAATTTGAGTTTCTTTCTAACCCTACTGCAGTTGCCTGTTTCTCTGACACACCAAAGTGCTTGACCATCTCCGTTACAATTTCAGCTTTCCTTTTGACCCTGGTTAGACCCAATTCCAACCTATTTGCTAATTATAAAAATATTCCTTGCTCTGACTTTGTAAACTTCCTTGGCAAACTTGGGAACCTCTTTAGTAATGTTAAAAAAAATAATTCTTTCACTTTTACTTTAACCAACCACAAGTTAACAAAATTAAATGAATTTTCCTAACGGTTTTATTTGAAGATCCAGGTATCTAATTGCAATGCATTGGAATCTGCTGGGACCTTTTTGTACCACAAATCTGTTCAAGTCTGTCCAAGTACCCAGCAAGGCCCCAAACTGTTATGACATCAATGTCGAACCCCTCTGTTAATTAAAACAACACATCCAGAAAAGCTCGCCTTGCATCATAATCTGTTAAAAGGTGGGTGACAGAGATCTCCTAAATTCCACTAATTAACGAAAAATAATAATTTATATGTATGCAAGTTAGCTCACTGAGCATGAATATTTGTTTTCAGATGTTTCGTCACCATGATTAGGTGACATCATCAGTGAGAGTTTCCACTGAAGCGCTGGTGGTTTGTCCTGTCTCTCTATTTATGGGTTTTTCTTCCCGAAGGTGGGTGATGTCATTTCCGGTTTTTTATTAGAAGAGAAGGTAGATAGGATCCAAATTGATGCATTTATTGATGGACTTCTGGTTAGAATGCCATTCCTCTGAGAACGTCCTTGCATGTCTTTGTATGTGTGTGTGTTGTTCCAGTCAAAGTGATGCCCTTCTCTGTCTGTATTATGGAATATAGTGATAATGGGTCATGTCTTTTGGTGGCCAGTTGGTGTTCATGTATCCTGGTAACACGACAACAGGACCATTACAATGGCAGAAAAATGATTTTGTATACATTGTTTAATCAATGTGTGTGTGCAGATATTTTTCATATGTGCACAACACATTCTAAATGAACAACGGAGACACAGTTATTGAAAAATGATACACATGATGTATAAAATTTATAAAACATTATTTGATGCTCATGTAATGTGACATGTTCCCCTTCTTGCAGTGTTCCATCCTTTTCTGGAATTCTCTATTCTAACTTCACATTCTTATCAGGTTGTGTGTTGTACATTCTTTCTTCTGGTGTCCCAACCTATTTCCATTAATCCCCTTTCTACTGGGACTTCAATATATTGGCCTGCTGGGTGCATTCCAAAGCTAGTGTCTGTCATATCATTGGAGATAAAAATTCTGGCATCAGACCCACCATTTGAACACATTACTCTGTTATAAATGGACTGTAGAAAGTACCAGAGCACACAGGAATTGCCAAAACATTGAGGGATGTGCATCTATTACTTTCAATAACCTAGTTTACTCATTTTTCACATGTCCCCATCTATATCCTCTCTCTTGCTCTCACTTTGTATCTAGTCAAAAAAATTGCCAATTATTCTTTATGTCCCATCTCTCAAAACACCTTATTTCGATTTATATCTCTTGCACTCTTCTTGATGTAATGTGATTATAATTGAGCAATATCACTACAAAGATATGAGGGAGAAGCTGGCTAAAGTTAATTGGAAGGGGAGCCAAGCAGGGAAGACCACGGAGCTACAATAGCAGGAATTTATGTTGGATAATTCGGAGGATATCAGAAATTCTCCCAAAAAAGATGAATCATATTCATGGGAGGACAAGGCAGCCATGAGTGACAAGGCATCGAAGCAAAAGAGGAAACATACAATGTGGTGAAGGGGATTGGGAATCTAGAGAATTCATTGGCTCTGAAACTACATCAGGCTGGCATCCCTGACACTGCAGAGCTCTTATTCATTGTCAGGGAGAGAAACAGAGGGAAACACATTCAACTTAAACCCAGAAGATGGGATTACTCAAGGGAAAAGATTCAGGTGAATTTAACAATTGAATTAAAATCAGTTAAATGTTCTTACGGAATGTGTCAGATTGGAAAGATGACCTCAGCAGAATGAGAATATGAAAATGCAAGTATTTCCACATCAGAAACCAGAGTAGGTCACTGAGTACAGGGCTGATGGGTCTCAATGTGAACTAGGGGACAGAGAGCAGAATTGCATTTCAGATATTGCGGTTCAAAACTGCATATTCATGTAGTGCTGGAGACCACAGCAGCACGAGAAGCAGAATACCATTCAAGCACCACCTTTTATATTTTACCCAGGGATAATCTCCTCAGTCTGCCATTACAATCAACACGATCTATATATCAGTAGTGACTGTGGGTGAACATGTCAGGGTCAGAACCACGTGAACCTAAACCTGCTTTTCACATCAGAGAGGCAGGAGCTGGGCGGAAGTGAAGTCAGAACGCCAAGCCGGTCGGGAAGGTAAGTGATTGCTATTTAAGTGGAAGTGATTACGCCACAGTTGAAGAGGGTGAAGACATGACTGCCAAGCTGGTTCAGTGTGCTACGTTCTTGATGTGGGAGGTCAACGATTCTGGTGTGTCTGGCTTGTATTAGTGTGGAAAGTGTGTGCACGTTCAGCTACTGGCAGAGCGTATTGCAGCACTGATGAAAGAACTCGAGGACCTTAGGCTCATCCGAGGGAACGAGATCTTTCTGGACAAGACCTTCGGCGAGGTTATTACGCTAATCGTACCAGAAGAGAGCAGAGGAGAGCAGACAATGAGTAAGGCAGAGAGGAGACGGGTGCAAGAGACCCCGGGGGAAGTACCTGTCAGGAACAAGTTGAAACTTTTGGAAACAGTAGAGACAGATGACACTGCCAGTCCACGAGGCGGCCAGGCCTGTCAATCAAAAGTTGGCGTGGAGACAGAGCAGAAGAGTCACACAGAGCCGTGGTAATAGGGGACTCCATAGTGAGAGGAACTGACCGGGGTTTTTGTGGCAGCAGACGGGACTTAATGATGTGTTGCCTTCCTGGTGCCAGGGTTAAAGACATCACAAACAGAGTGCAGGAAATCCTCCAGGGCGAAGGTGAAGAGCTAGAGTTGGTGGTATATGTCGGCACAAATGATGTCGGGAAGAAGAGGAGGAACATACTACAGCGGGACTTAGGAGAACAAGGACGAAGGCTGAAAAGCAGGACGTCCAAGGTGGTTATCTCCGGTTTGCTCCCAGTTCCTAGGGCTGGTGTGGCCAGAAACAGGGAGATAATGGACTTGAACGTGTGGCTGGGGAACTGGTGCAGGAGGCAAGGATTTAAATTCTTGGATCACTGGGGTATATTTTGTGGGAAGCATAAATTCTACAAGAGAGACGATTTGCACCATCATAGGTTATGGGCCAGCATTCTGGCAGGCAGGTCTGCTACTGCAACTCAGCTATGTTTAAATTGAGTTGCGAGGGGGAAGGGGGTGTGGGGAGGGGACAAACTGGATGTTTAAGAAGGAAATTGGAGAGAAAGTTAGAACAACGGAAGTCAAGAAAGACAACTGTATCAATGAGGCAGGAAACTCAGAAAGAGATCATGCTGTAAAGTTGAGTGAAATAGGAGTTGATGGGAAGGGTCAGGGCAGTAACAAATTAAAAATACCATATATGAATGTATGAAGCATTAGAAATAAGTTGGATGAGCTTGAGGCTCTTTTGGAAATTTACAGATACGGTATTGTGGGGATAACTGAGACGTGGCTTCAAGTGGACAGGGCCTGGGAAATTAATACTCAAGGCTACACGTGCTATTGTAAGGACAGAATGACGGGCAGAGGGGGTGGGGTGGCCATGTTGGTAAGAGATGATATGCAGTCCCTTGCACGGCGGGACGTAGAATGAGGGGATGTAGAGTCAGTGTGGATAGAGCTCAGAAATACTAAGGGTAAAAATACCCTCTTGCGAGTTATCTACACGCCCCCAAACAGGAGTCTGGATGTCGGAAGTAAGTTAAATCAGGAGCTGAAATTGGCCTGTCGCAAATATGTTGCTAGAGTTGTTATAGGGGATATCAACATCAGGTAGACTGGGAGAATCAGGATGGTATTGCACCTCAAGAAAGAGACTTTATGGAGTGCCTCAGAGATGGATTCTTAGAACAGCTGGCGCTGGAGCCGACCTGGGAGAAGGCAATTCTGGATCTGGTATTGTGCAACGAACCAGAATTGGTCAGGGACCTCGAAGTGAAGAAGCCATTGGGAAGTAGTGACCATAATACAATCTGCAATTTGAGAGGGAGAGGGTACAGTCGGAAGTGATAATTTTTTCAGTTTAATAAAGGGAACTATTGAGCTATGAGGGAGGAGCAGGCCAAAGTTCAATGGTGCAATACCTTAGCAGGGATGACAGTGGAGGAACAATGGCGGATATTTCTGTGCATAATGCAGAAGTTGCAGGATCAGTTCATTCCAAAAAGGAAGAAAGATCCTAGGAGGAGGCATGGGTGGCTGTGGCTGACGAGGGAAGTTAAGAATCATATAAAGTTAAAAGAGAAAAAGTATAACATAGCAAAGATAAGTGGGAAAACGGGGGACTGGAAAGAACAACAGAGGATTAGCAAGAAGGAAATACGCAGAGAGAAAAATTGGTACGAATTTAAGATGGATAATCATATAAAGGAGGATAGTAAAAGTTTTTTTAGGTATGTGAAAGGCAAAAAAAATGGTTAAGACTAAAATTGTGCCCTTGAAGACAGAAACAGGGGAAATATTACGGGGAACAAAGAAATGGCAGAATAATTGAATTGGTACTTCAGATCTGTGTTCACTGGGGAAGACACAAGCAATCTCCCTGAGGGAACAGTAGCTGAAGAACCTGAACTGAAGGGAATTTATATTTGCCAGGAATTGGTGTTGGAGAGACTGTTAGGTCTGAACGTTGATAAGTCCCCTGGGCCTGATGGTCTACATTCCAGGGTACTGAAGGAGGTGGCTCCAGAAATCGTGGATGCGTTGGTGATTATTTTCCAGAGATCGATAGATTCAGGATCAGTTCCTGCCAATTGGAGGGTGGCTAAGGTTGTGCCACTTTTTAAGAAAGGTGGGAGAGAGAAAGCAGCAAATTATAGACCAGTTAGTCTGACCTCAGTCGTGGGAAAGATGCTGGAGTCTACTATAAAGGATGAAATTACGACACATCTGGATAATAGTAACAGGATAGGTCAGAGTCAGCATGGATTTATGAAGGGGAAATCGTGCTTGACTAATCTTCTGGAAGTTTTTGAGGATGTAACTCTGAAGATGGACGAGGGAGATCCAGTAGATGTAGTGTACCTGGACTATAAGAAAGCTTTTGATAAAGTCCCGCATAGGAGGTTAGTGAGCACACTTAGGGCGCATAGTATTGGGGGCAAAGTATTAACTTGGATTGAAAGTTGGTTGGCTGATAGGAAACAAAGAGTAGTGATAAACGGCTCCATTTCAGAATTTCAGGCAGTGACCAGTGGGGTCCCACAGGGATCAGAACTGGGACCGCAGCTTTTTACAATATATGTTAATGATATAGAAGATGGTATTAGCAATAACATTATCAAATTTGCAGATGATACTCAGCTGGGTGGCAGGGTGAAATGTGATGAGGATATTAGGAGATTACAGGGTGACCTGGACAAGTTAGGTGAGTGGTCAGATGCATGGCAGATGCAGTTTAATGTGAATAAATGTATGGTTATCCACTTTGGTGGCAAGAACAGGAAGGCAGATTACTATCTAAAAGGAATCAATTTAGGCAGTACAGAAAGATCTGGGTGTTCTTGTACACCAGTCAATGATGGTATGCATGCAGGTTCAGCAGGTAGTGAAGAAGGTGAATAGCATGCTTGCCTTCATGTCAAGAGGGATTGAGTATAGAAGCAAAGAGGTTTTTCTGCAGCTGTACAGGGTCTTGGTGAGACCACACCTGGAGTACTGTGTGCAATTCTGGTCTCCAAATTTGGGAAAAGACATTCTGGCTATTGAGGGAGTGCAGCGTAGGTTGACGAGGTCAATTCCTGAGATGACGGGTTACCTTACACTGAAAGACTGGAGCGACTGGATTTGTATACCCTTGAGTTTAGAAGACTGAGAGGGGATATGATGGAGACATATAAGATTATTAAAGAATTGGACACTCTCGAGGCAGGAAACATGTTTCTGCTGATGGGTGAGTGCTGAACCAGAGGACACAGCTTAAAAATATGTGTAGACCATTTATGACAGAGATGAGGAGAAACTTCTTCACCCAGAGAGTAGTGGCTGTGTGGAATGCTCTGCCTCAGAGGGCAGTGGAGGTCCAGTCTTTGGATTCATTTAAGAAAGAGTTGGATAGAGCTCTCAAGGATTATGGAATCAAGGGTTATTGAGATAAGGCAGGAACAGGATATTGATTAAGGATGATCAGCCATGATCATATTGAATGGTGGTGCAGGCTCGAAGGGCGGAATAGCCTACACCCGCTCCTATTGTCTATTGTTTATTTATGCTAACCCATTAATGTTACCGCACTTGAGCAACCGATCTGATCAAAGCTCCGCAGTCCTGCCACATTCAGTCATAAATGGTGATGGATGATTAAACAAATGACTGGAGGAAAGGGATCCACAAACATCCCCATCCTAGATAATGGAACAGACCTACATATCAGTGTAAAAGACAAGGATGTAGTATCTGCGCCATCCTCAGCCAGAAGTGTTGAGTCGATGATCCACCTCACTCTCGCCATGATGCCCACAGAACCACCGTTGCCAGTGTTTAATCAATCTGATTCGCTGCCAATGACATGAAGAAACAGCCGAACACACAGTAGATACGACAAAGGCAATGGGACCTGACCCCATTCCTGCGATCAAACTGAAGACTTGTGCTGCACAACAAGCCGTGTCCCTGGGGAAGCTGTTTCATTCCAGCTCCAACTCTCACATCTCCCTGGCAAGGTGGAAAATTACTCAGTTATGTCCGGTCCCCTAAGAGGGGAATAATTACAATTTGACCGATTACCATTCCCTCGGGACAGTCACGATAGTCAAGTTGGTGGGAGTTCTTTTTGACAGAGCTGTCAAGCAGCACAGAAATAACTAGCTCAGTGTTGTCTCTGATATGTCCCCATGTAGAGATGGGGCTGTTATGGAAATGTCATTGGATTACTAATCCAGACCAGGCTAATGGTCTGGCAGCGGGTGGATGTTTAAAATAATTAATAAAATATTAAGATGCAAAATCTGGTGTCAGTAATATGACCTTGAAGCCAATATAGATTGTAAACACGAATTTGCTTCCCCAATGGACTTTCAGGAAGTGAATCTCCCGTGCTTTCCTGGTCTGTCCTAAACATGACTCCAGACACACCGATATATGATAAACGTTTCAATGCTCTCTGAGTCGGCCAAGCAAAATAATCTATTGTTTCAAACTGCTCCGAGGTCATAAAGGATAAAACCAGGCAGAACACCCGGCACCAGCCTCGGTATCGGAAAAGGGAGCGCTAAACACAATCCTGTCGATATTGCAGACACGTTCTTTCTAACATCTGAGAGTTTGTGACAACTTTCCCACAGACTACACAGAAACACCGGTAAAGGAGGAGGTTGTAAAACACATTGAGCCTCACCCATTCTAGGTCATGTTCAAACATCTCCTCAATGCACTTATCCCACACTATGAATATATCCATTAATGTGAGTAACCTTGGAGAGCTATAAAATAAGAAATGCAGTACTCCCTTTGGTCCATCAAGTTTGCGACCCAATTCAGCCTAATGATGGCTGGCCGTTTATTTCCACACCGTACTCCTGCACTCCCACCATCCCTTTCCTGTCTCTCAATCCTTATTTATATACAGTGTCTTGGCTACCAGGTGTGAGCGAATTCCCCAGGGTCACCAGTGCCTGAGTGCAGACATTTATTCTCATCTCAATGCAGAGTGTCCTGTCTGTATCTAATACTTTGGCCCCTTGTTTTAGACATACCAGCCAGGGGAATTATCATTCCTGCTTCCAATCTGTCTCACCCTGTCCGAGTGTTATATATGTTACTGAAATCTCCACTCATTTTCCTAAAGCCCATGGAATACAGGCCTAGTTGCCCCAAACTCTGTTCCCACAACAAGCCTGTCATCCCAGAGATCAGTCTGGCGATCCTTCACTGCATTCCCTCAATGTCAGGTTTGTCCTTTATTAGGTAAGGAGAACAAAACTGCACACAATACTGCACAATGTTCGAGATGGGGTCCCAACAAGTCCCTGTACAGCTGCAGTAAAAGACCCTTTTTGCTGGACTCAAATCCACCTGAAATGAAGATCAATGCACCAGTTACCTTCCTAACTACTTTCTGTTCCTGCAATATTGTTTTCAGTGACTGGTGTACAGGGAGATCCAGATCATTTTCCATATTACAACTCCCCCCTTGGCGGGTTTGTGTACACTGGTCAACTGACCTCTGGGTTGAGACCTCCTGTGCAGCAGGGACCTTGAGGGCCGCTCAGAAGGAAACAACAAAAAGGAATATACTTCGCTTTGTAGATCAACATGTTTCAAACATAGGCTGCCAATCTCTTGTTCCCACCAAAGGGCACACCGTCACCTCTACCCACCTTACTCTCCATCTGCAACGTATTTGCCCATTCACTCCACTTGTCTCAGTCACCTTGGAGCTTTTCTTACAACCTCCTCGCCCTCTCACAATCCCACATCATTTAGTGCTGTCAGCAGGCTGGGATTTGATACCCGCAACCAAATGTTTAATGTGTTTTGTGAACAGCGGGACCCGAGCACCGATCCCTGCGATACCTCAGCAACCTTCCTGTGTTCATTCAATTTTTCTGATTTATTTATTTCGTGACTCTGGGTGTCACTGGCTGGGCCGGCATTTATTGCCCGTCCCTAGTCGCCCTTGAGCAGGTAGTGGTGAGCTGCCTTTAGATTAGATTAGATTAGATTACTTACAGTGTGGAAACAGGCCCTTCGGCCCAACAAGTCCACGCCGAAGCGCAACCCACCCATACCCTTACATTACCCCTTGCCTAGCACTACGGGCAATTTAGCATGGTCAATTCACCTGACCCGCACATCTTTGGACTGTGGGAGGAAACCGGAGCACCCGGAGGAAACCCAGTCCACCTGTCCCACAATGCCATTTGGGAGGGAATCCCAGTATTCTGACCCAGTTGCAGTGAAGGGAAGGTGATATATTTCCAAATCAGGATAGTGAATGGCTTGGAGGGGAACTTGAAGATGGTGGTGTTCCCATACATCTGCTGCCCTTGTCCTTTTGGATAGACATGGTCGTGAGTTGGGAAGAGGATGTCTGAGGATCTTTGGTGAACCATTTCAGTGCAGATTGTAAAACACTGCTGCTGCTGAGCGTTGATGGTGGAGTATTGTGGATGAAACGACACTCAAACTGGCTGTTATGCCCAGAATGGTATCAAGCTTCTTGAGTGTTGTTGGGTCTGCAATCATCCAGGAAAATAGGGAGTACTCTATCACACTTCTGACTTATGCATTGTAGATAATGGACAGGCTTTTGGAAGTCAGGTTGTGAGTTACTCGCCGCAGTATGCCTTGCTTCTGACCTGCTCTTGTAGTTACTGTGTTTATGTGGGCGAGTCCAGTGAGTTTCTGAGCAATGATTATCCCCCAGGATTTTGATACTGGGGGATTCAGTGATGGTAGCACCATTGAATGTCAAGGGGCAGTGTTTAGATTGTATTTTAGTGGTGATGGTCACCGTCTGGCATTTGTGTGGCCTGAATATTACTTGCCACTTGTCAGCCTGGATACTGTCCAGATCTTGTCTCATTTGGACATGGACTGCTTCAGTATCTGAGGAGCCACAAATTTGCTGAACATTGTACAATCATTGGCGAACATCCCCACTTCTGACATTATAATAGAGGCAAGCCATTGATGAAGCAGACCTGAAGATGCTTCGGCCTAAGCCGCTGCTCTAGAGATTCCTACAGACCTGTCCTCGAGCTGAGTTGACTGACCTTCATCAGCCATGACCATCTTCCTACGTGTCAGGTATGATTCTAACGAGCGGGGAGTTTAACCCGGATACCCATTGATTCCAGTTTTGCTAAGGTCACTTGATGCCACACTTGGTCGAAGGCAGCTTTGATTTAAAGCCCTGTCACTCTCACCCCACCTCTGGAATTCAGCGCTTTTGTCCATGTTTGAGGGAATGAGGTCAGAAGCTGAGCGGCTCTGGTAGAGTCCAAACTGGTGTCATTGACCAGGGTATTGCTGAGCAGGTGCTGCTTAAAAGCACTAACACCTTCCATGATAGAGAGTAGACTGATGGGTTGGTAATTGGCCGGATTGGATTTTTTCTGCTCTTTATGTATAGCAGATACTTGGGTACTTTTCCATACAATCGGGTAAATGTCGTTGTTGTAACTGTATGGGAACTGCTTGGCTAGGGAAGTGGCAAGTTCTAGAGCGCATGTTTTCAGTGTTATTGCCAGAATGTAGTCAGGGTATGTACCCTTTGAAGTATCCAGTGTCTACAACCGTTTCTGGATATTGCATGGATTAAATGGAATTGCTGATGACTGGTAACTGAATTACAGAGGACCACTGAAGGAGGCCAAGATGGATCATGCGCTCAGCATTTCTTACTGAAGATTGTTGCGTATGCATCAACCTTATCTTCTGCAATGATGAGCTAGGATATTGCATCATTAATGATAGAGATATTTGTGGAATCTCCTTCTCCAATGACTTGTTTAATTGTCCCTACCATTTCTCCACGAGATGTGGAAGAACTGCAGAACTGAGATCTGATCCGTTCCTTTTGGGATCACATAGCTCTGTCTCTTACATACTGATTATGCTGCTTGGCCCACATGTTGTCCTGCTTGTTGGTTTCGTCACGCTGTCACCTCATTTTCAGGAATGGCTGGTGCTGCTCCTGCACACTCCATTGAATCAGGGTCTATTCTCTGGCTTGATAGTAATTGTTGCAAGGGGGATATGCCAGGCCATGAGGTTGTGCGGGAGTCCAATTCTGCTGCTATTGATGACTCACAACACCATATGAAAACCCAGGATTGAACTGTTAGATCTGTTCGAAGTCTGTCCCATTTAGTACAGTGATAGTGCCACCCAGTATGATGGAGGCTATTCTCAATGTGAAGGTGTGACTTTGTCTCCATAATGACTATGCGATGGACACTCTGACCGATACTGTCATGGAGAGATACTTCTGCAACTGGCAGATTAGTACGAATGAAATCAAATATGTCTCGTTAGTTCCTTCACCAACTGCAGCAGACCCAGTCTAGCAGTTATGTTCTGTAGAACCCGACCAGTTCGATCTGTAATGCTGCAGCTGAGCCACACTTGGTGGTGGACATTGAAATCCCCCACCCAGAGTACAACTTTGTGTCCTTGCCACGCTCAGGGCTTCCTCCAAGTGTTGGTCAGCATGGAGGAGTACTGATTCATCAGTTAAGAGAGACTGGTACATGGTAATCAGCAGGAGGTTTTCTTCCCCATGTGTAAACTAACGCCTCGAGACCTATGGGATACGGAGTCACTGTTGAGGACTCCCAGAGCAATTCCCTTCCAATTGTATCCCACTCCGCCATCACTTCTGCTGTATCTGTTACTAATTCTAATAACTACTAATAATTACTAATTCAAAGTTTGTGAGAAGATTTATAGCTCGGGTGCCTGTTGTTGTGGTTCTGTTCGCCGAGCTGGGAATTTGTGTTGCAGATGTTTCATCCCCTTTCTAGGTGACATCGTCAGTGCTTGGGAGCCTCCAGTGAAGCGCTTCTGTGATGTTTCCTCCGGCATTTCTAGTGGTTTGTCTATGCCGCTTCCAGTTGTCAGTTCCAGCTGTCCGCTGCAGTGGCTGGTATATTGGGTCCAGGTCGATGTGCTCATTGATTGTGTCTGTGGATGAGTGCCATGCCTCTAGGAATTCCCTGGCTGTTCTCTGGCAGTTCTGCTGGTGAGACAGGAGATATCCGGGAAGGTGATGGGATGTCTGGGATATAGTCATACTCACAGAATCATATCTTACAGACAATATCAGGCTGATGCTTGACGAGCCTATTTATTTCTATTTACTGTTTCCTGCCAGCTGTCCCATTCTGGAAACATGGTCATATATTCGCCCCAATCCACTCAGATTTTATTTTGCAAACTAGCTTTACCAAAACTTTCCTGAAAATCCAAGTACTTGTCTCCCACACCGTTTCTCAAACATAATCCCCATTTCATAAATCCGTGTTACCGTTGTCTGTGATCATTACTTTCAGTCCCAATAATTTCTCCTAAATCTTTTATTTACTATGTTCTATGCTCCATGTACTCGAACCTTTTTGCCACACTCGACTTGGTTTTCCTCGTATTGTTTGAAAGTTCTGTGAAGACAGAACTGAAGTAGCTGTTTCATTGCTCTGCCATTTCCGTGACCAATTCTCCATTCTCTGGTTTCAGATTGTAAGGAAGCTGCACTTGTTTTCTCAAATTTCTCACATTGACATGATTTGACGAGCTATTACAGTTCACTCTTATAAACTTTGTGTATATACTCTTCAGAAACCCATCAATTCCTGCCTTTTGCTCCTCAATAATTTACCTTCCACACCGTTCTCCTCACAGGAGCTTCGACTAACAGAAATACAGCACAACCTATATTAGTCCCACTTTGAAATAACAGGCCCATAGCAGGGAATGTTATGACACTTCCAAGTGCTCGTCCAAGTACCTTTTGATGGTTATGAGGCTACCTGTGATACCTCCGCTCTCAGGAAGTGAATTCCAGACCCCAACAGCTTCTGGGCGAAGAACAAACCTCAAATTCTCTCTAATTCTCATACCCTTCACTTTAAAAGTGTTCTCACTTGTTCTCAACTCTCTGACTAAAAGGAACAGCTGCTGTCTATCCACCTATGTTCATTCTTCTCATAATCTTTGCCTTCTGAATCACATCCCCCTCAGCCTTCTCTGCTTCAATGTAAACAACCCGAGCTTATCCAGTTTCTCTCCATAGCGATATGCTCCATTCCAGGGAACATCCTGGTGAATCTCCTCTGCATACCATCCAGTACAACCATACCCTTCCTTTTAAGTGGCTTCCAGAGCTACATACAGCATTCCATCTTCGCCTTACCAATGCTGTGTATAGTTCTTATAATCTACACCCCGATTGATTAACGCTACACCCAAGGCCCAGTTCTTAGCTAGTCCATTACCCTGCTCAGTCCCATTCAGTGATGTGTGGAGAAGAACTAACTGAGCTTCCCAATTTGCTGCCATTCATTGAGTCCTCCCCTGTCTGGTTCCTTCTTCCACTGTGCATCACCTCATATTTATCAGGGTTACGTTCCATCTGCCATTGATCTGACCATTCCATCTGTATCTTTCTGTAACATAAGACCTTTCTCCTCATTGCCAATCAACCAGGCAAACACAAATTTTCTTATCACAATCCCACCCCTTTCACACAACCCCTTCATTCACATCTGCACCATTTATGAAAACCACAAATAATAAGGGACACCGAACTTATCCCTGTGGTACACCAGGGGACACTGGTCTCCAGTCACACAAACAGCATTATCCCACCACCCTGTGACCCCTGACACTAAGAAACTTTTCATTGTAACTTGTCACGTTATCCTTGATTCCATGAGATTTTACTTTATTTTAAAGTTTCCCATATGGGACTTTGTCAAAGGCCTTGCTGCAAAACTAAATAAGTGACCTCCTCAAACTAATTCAATCAAATTCATTAGATTTGACTTCCTTCTGATAAAATCATGATGATTATCCCTGATCCGATCTTGCTACTCTGATTGGAGTTCAATTTTACCCTTCTGTGTTTTCTCCAATAGTTTCCTTAACTGTGAATTAATACTCGTTCAACTATACTTCCCTGGTCTATCTCTACCACCCATACTGTGAAGTTATAAATCACACAACATCAGGTTATAATCCAACAGGTTTAACTGGAAGCACACTAGCTTTCAGAGCGTTGCTCCTTCATCAGGTGATTGTGGAGGACACAATTGTAAGGCACAGAATTTATAGCAAAAATTTACAGTGTGATGTAACTGAAATTATACATTGAAAATTACCTTGACCATGTATTGAGTCTTTCATCTGTTCGAATACCATGATAGTTTCACTTCTTTCGTGTGTAAATCAAAAACAACTTTTTTAAAAAAAAGTTGCTTCCTCAGGTTAAATGTAACAATTGGTGTTAGCTAGACAATATGTCGAAGGAGTTAGCGCTCTGTCTATGCCATGATGTTTAGATTGATTCTAATCTAAAAAGTGAGATAACAGAGTTTTACATTAATTCATGCAGTTTTTGAGCGAAGTATAATGTACTCAGCAATTACAAATTCACCCCACAAAATATATGTGTGCTTGTGGATCTTTGTGTCAGTCTGTTTGTTTGTCTGTCTGGGTTGGAGGTTGTGAGTGTGAGAGAGAGTGTATATGTGTGTAGTGAGTGTAGAGTGCCTTAAGTCCGTGAGGGGTGTAGGTGTGAGTGTGGGAGTGTGTGTGTGTGTGTGTGTGTGTGTGTGTGTGTCTGGGCTGGGGGGTTGTGTGTGTCTGTGAGAGAGAGGGTATATGTGTGCCCATGAGTGTAGAGAGGCCTATGTCTCTGAGAGGATGCATGAGTGAGTGTGGGAGGGTGTGTGTCTGTAAGAGTGTGTGTGTGTGTGCCTTCTGTGTGTATATATGTGTAGAGGAGTGGCTCTGTGTTTGTGTAGTGTGTGTGTGTGTAGACGTGTCTGTGTGTAGATGTGTATATAGTGCAATGGTCGTCACCTGTAGTGTGACATGAACCTAAGGTGCCGGTTGAGGCCCTCGTTATGGATATGGAACTTAAGTATCAGCCTCTGCTTGGCCACTTTTCCCTGTTGCCTGTCCCAAAGTTAGGCTTGGAAGATGGTCACCTGAAGGTCCGAGGTCAAATGCCCTGGACCACTGAAGTGTTCCCCAACTGCGAGGCAACACTCCTGTATGTTGATTGTTGTGCGGTGCCAATTCATCCATTGCCGTGGCCTTTGTTCGGTTTCCCCAATATACCATGATTCAGGGCATACTTGCCTGCTACGTATATGATACACAACGTTGGTTGAGTCACATGAGAACCTTCCACGTACATAGTGGGAGGTATCCCCATGTGTAATGGTGGTATCCATCTCCGCACTCTGACACATTTTGCAGCGCCTACCTTGACAGGGTTGTATGGAGTTGTCCTGAGACCCGGGCAATGTGCTCTGAACAATGACCTGTTTGAGGTTTGGTGGGTGGTTAAAGGCAAGCAGTGGAGGTATGGGAAGGTCTTGTCGGGGTGCTCATCCTCATTGATATTGAGTTGCAGGGCGAGAAAACTAAGTTTTGGCGCATTCTGGAGACGTGGATGAAGAAAGACAAAGGCATTTTGTGGCAGGAGTAAAATGACTGAAATCGAATCTCGTTGTGAACATTTTTTGCTCAGAGTCAATATATTTTTTATATATATAATATATATATACATTGCAGTCATAGCATCACAGAGTCATAGAGATGTACAGCATGGAAGCAGACACTTCAGTCCAACCCGTCCATGCCCCCAGGTATCCCAACCCAATCGTCCCACCTGCCAGCACCCAGCCCATATCCCTCCAAACCCTTCCTATTCATATACCCATCCAAATGCCTCTTAAATTGTATCAGCCTCCACCAAGTCCTCTGGCAGCTCATTCCATACTCGTATCACCCTCTGCATGAAAACGTTTGCCCCTTAGTTCTCTTTGATATCTTTCCCCTCTCACCCTAAACCTATGCCCTCTTTCCGCAGGGAAAGACTTTGCCTATTGATCCTATCCATGCCCCTCATAATTTAGTGAACATTTATAAGGTCAGCCCTCAGCCTCCGACTCTCCAGGGAAATTAGCTCCAGCCGGTTCAGCCTCTCCCTATAGCTCAAATCCTCTAATCCTGGCAACATTCTTGTAAATCTTTTCTAAACCTTTGCAAGTTTCACGACATCTTTTCGATAGGAAGGAGACCAGAATTGCATGCAATATTCCAACAGTGGCCGAACCAATGTCCTGTCCAGCCGCAATATGACATCCCAACTCCTGTACTCAATACTATGACCATTAAGGGAAAGCATACCAAACACCTTTTTCACTATCCTTTCTATCTGCTACTAATAGAGGAAGATTAGGAGGTCTAAAATGAATCCATCTTTTTATATTGACAGATCATTTTATTAAAGGTGGAGTTGTGAAGATACTATCACTATAAAAAGGTTATTTTCTCTTGTTTTTTTAAGAGAGGTTTTAAAGGCAGAGGTGCGGAACTGCTGTCTGAAAACAGTTTAAGTAAATAACTGAGGAGGCCTTTAGGTTTTATTAAAACGGTGGTAACAATGGAAGGGCAGTGGCCAGCTTTCCCAGACCAGGGTTTCTCGTTTTGTTTTTAGCTGCAGCATTCAGAAGCTGTTGAAGATCCCAGCAGGGTTCGAAGTTTCAATACATGATCCCTAGCTGCATTTCTCTCTGAGATGTTTGTTGATGTTGATTTTTCCTGGATCAAAAAACTGCATGTAAGAATCTGTATGTGAATTTATCTTTGTGCCAAGCAGAGTATACCAAGAAGGTATGTAATCTATTGTTTGTGTAAGTGTACCAACATATAAGCTCTCCCAAAATTTTCTTTGATTGTATTTTAACTAAAGCATTTGAATAGATTATATTTGGCTTAATGTCGAGTGCTTTGACGAGTCACAACATTACTGGAAAACGCACTTCACATCTCTCTTTAAAATAAGGAAAGGTGTAGGTCTAAGTGGACTTAAAATATTTTTGCGGGGATCTGGTCTGGTCCAAAACATTTGTAGCCGAGGGGTTTCTGACTGACTCCTGTTGCTGAAACGTTAGTGGAGGTGCTGGGGATGGTTTGCTGGGGTTTATGCTGTGAGCTGCCTCAGACATTCAGGGAGACCGGAGGATTTGGTGACCCAACTTTGAATGGAGCATGCGGACTATGGTAACAGCTTCTGGGTGTGTAACATGAACACCAAATGGAACAGAGGCTGCAGACAGGGGAAGCTCTGAAACCACGGAGTGAGTGTGTGTTGGGAAAGGGATCTGCTGTATCCACCTCGGGTTTTCCAGGAACAGCTTCCCAAGTTACACTTAACACAGGAGCAGAGTGTGAGGGGATCTGGACTGAACACGGATCTGGTCACAGAGCGGTGTCACCTTCTTCAACATGACCTGCAGCTTCACGCCAGGGGGAAGACGGTGCTGCCGGTGGCTATTAGGGTCACAGTTTCATTCAGCTTCTGTGATCCGAAACTTTCCAGGCCGGAGTCGGTGACAGCTCCATTATCTCCCAGTATCTCAACATCAGTGTGACCACTCGGTGATGGAGGATGTATATGATGGATGAGGTCAATACATTCCCTCTCCCTCAGCGGGAAGCTGCCAGGTGTATCCTTATTTTCCCAGTATAGTGAGATTCCCGAAGGTGTACATGGTATCTGCAGAGTAGCCATTACATGGGGAGAGGTAGAGGAACTGAAGGAGCTCTAACTCTATTAATGTTAGTGTGTCCATGTACAGTATATTATGTTGGTGAATACCCCTGTCCTGAGAGCAGCCATAGTTCCTTCATTCAGAAGCAGGCAGCCATTCCCATCGTCTACGGGTCTCCATATAGAAAGGAATAATTGTATCTTGGATAAAGGCCATCCCCTTACTACACGTTTCAAAACACCATCCACAACCACCAACCAACCACATCAAAAGTATTCCATGTGTACAGAGAGCAATGTGGTCACTCGAATTGTCAATGAGCAGACCATCAGGGATGGAGCAAAACCTTCCATGTCTGAACGGGTCTGAGTGAACCCCCCAGTACACAGTATCACGAAGTCCTGTCATCCCTCTCCATTTCAGTAACATACTGCCTTCCATTATTCCTGTAAATGAAATTACAGGTTATATTATGTCGTATTGCACCTGCTAGATTATTATCCATTGTCTTTAACTTTCTGTGTCTATTTGCAGACACTCCACCCTCTCTTGATAATTTAATCTCTTGCTTATCCAAGCGACATCACCAAACGCAGTATCTGGATATCTGTTCCAACCTCCTGATCATTGATGTAGATTGTAAATAGTTGAGGTACCCGCACTGGTCACTGTGTGACTCCACTGGTGACGTTCTGACAAACTGATTAAGACTGACTTATCCGGAGAGCCTGCTCCCTGTTTGATAGACAGTCCTCCCTCTGTACTGTGTGACACGGTCGAAAGGCTGAGTATGGACGAGGAGCATCAGTCAGGAATCCAACCCCTCAAACCTGCTCCGCCATTGAATACAATCATGGCTGATGTTATCGCGGCCTCTGTTCCACTTTCCTGATAACTCTCCATCCTAAGACACCTTTTTTTGCAGGAATCAGTTGAGGGAACTATCTCTGAGCTCCTTCCAATATAACAATGCACTTTCTTCATTGAGTAGAAAAATTCTTTACACACTACTCCAATGTGATCTCACTAAGATCCTGTACAGAGGCAGCAAAAACATTACCAGGCTGCTGAAAGGTTCCCATCCAGTTTAGAGCAGTCTCAGCTCTCTAGGGTAATACACAGCGTTGTTTAAAATCATTGTCCTTCTCTACTCCACATGCAGAACGGGAGATCTAGAGAAAATCTCACAATAATGCTTGAGAATAGCATGAATAACGTGGCGAGATGACCTCTAACATTAATTTTATTTAGAATCTGACCATTGGGGAGGTGCCAGAGTGCTGGAGAACGATTAATACGGTCCCACTTCACAGTAATCATGATTTGGAAATGCTGGTGTTGGACTGGGGTGTCCAAAGTTAAAAATCACACAACACCAGGTTATAGTCCAACAGGTTTAATTGGAAGCACACTAGCTTTCGGAGCGCCACTCCTTCATCAGATGATTGTGGAGGACAAAATTGTAAGGCACAGCATTTATAGCAAAAAATTACAGTATGATGTAACTGAAGCTACACATTGAAAATTACCTTGATTGTCTGTTGAGTCTTTCATCTATTCGAATACCATGATAGTTTAGCTTCTTCCGTGTGTAAATCAAAAAACCATTTTTTTAAAGTTGCATTCTCAGGTTAACTGTAACATTTGGTTTAGTTACACAATATGTCAAAGGTGTTAGCGCCCTGTGTTCTCTGTCTATGCCATGCTTTTAGATCGATTCTAACCTAGTCAAATAACAGAGTTTTACTATATTCCTGCAGTTTTTGAGCAAAGTACAATGTAACTCTGCAAGTACAATTTCACCCCACAAAATATTTGTGCGCATGTGGGGGTCTTTGTCTGTCTGTGCGTGGTGTTTTTGCCTTGGTTGGGGGTTGTGAGTGTGGGAGGGAGTGTATATGTGTGTGTAGTGATGTTGGGTGTTTTAAGTCTGAGAGGGTGCATGTGTGAGCGTGGGAGTGTGTGTGTGTGCATCTGGGGTGGGAGTTTGCGAGTATCTGTGAGAGACAGGGTATATGTGCCTGCATGAGTGTAGAGTGGTCTAATTCTCTGAGAGCATCCATGTGTGAGTATGGGAGTGTGTGTCTGTAAGGTTGTGTGTGCGTGTCTGTGTATATGTGTGTCCATGTGCATGTGTGTGTACAGGAGTGACTCTTTGTGTGTGTGTGTTTGTGCGTGTGTGTGTGTGTGTGTGTGTGTGTGTGTGTGTGTGTAGGTGTGTCTGTGCGTGTATATAGTGCAATGGTGGTGACCTGTAGTGTGACATGAACCCAAGGGCCCGGTTGAGGCCCTCCCTATGGGTACTGAACTTAGCTATCAGCCCCTGTTTGGCCACTTTTCGCTATTGCCTGTTCCGAAGTCTGCCTTGAAGGATGGTCACCTGAAGGTCCGAGGTCGAATGTCCTGTACCACAGAAGTGTCCCCAACTGGGCGACAACACTTCTCTCTGTTGATTGTTGTGTGGTGCACATTCATCCTTTGCCGTAGCCTTTGCTCGGTTTCCCCAATGTACCATGCCTCCGGGCGCCCTTGCTTGCAACGTATAAGATAGACAACGTTGGCTGAGTCACATGAGTACCTGCCACATACATAGTGGGAGGTGTCCTCACATGTAATGGTGATAACCATGTCCACACTCTGACACGTCTTGCAGCGGCTACCATGACAGGGTTGTATGAAGTTGTCCTGAGAGCTGGGCAGCTTGCTACGAACAATGATCTGTTTGAGGTTTGGCGGTTGTTTAAATGGAAGTAGTGGAGGTGTGGGGAAGGTCTTGGTGAGGTGCTCAACCTCATTGATAATGTGTCGCAGGTCACGAAGAACATGGCATAGTTCAACTCCACCTTCTATGTCAACTTTCTTCTCTAATTGTTATCTTTTGAAGTTGAAAATCTCTGGTTTTCTTCTCTCCTTTTCTCTCTTTCTTCTTCATTTCCTTTTCTTTTATTTCTACTTCTCATTTTAATTTAAATGGTTTTAATTCCTTCTCATGTTCAAATCCCCTCATTTCAAATTGAATTCGAGCCATTTCCAAAGAGTTTGATGGCGTTTCCACCAAATGTAATTGCCGAGCTATAGCTGTAATTATCTCTCATTTTCTCACAAACACAACCCCAACTCCAGCTTGTCTGTCAATTCCTACAGCTTTGCCTTCATTACCTTTTGTAAAACCCCCAACTTCACTTCTTCCACACCCAGAGAACTCTCAGTGACTGAAAGAATCTTTATACACAAAACACGTTTTAAACAAACCGAATTCAACATCTGCAACAACTACCATACGTGACCTTTGAACCCATTAGTCTCCATTGCATCCTCTCGAGTGTCTGCATGAGAGTATTCTGGATGCTCTGGTTTCCTCCCACAATCTAAAGATGTGCATATCAGGTGAATTGGCCATGCTAAATTGTTTGTGGTTTTCAGGGATGTGTGGGTTAGATGCCTTAGTTGGGGAAAATGTGTAATAATAGGGGAAAGCAATGTTTCTGGGTAGGTCACTCCTCGGAGGGTCAGAGTGGACTTGTTGGGTCAAATGGCCTGTTTGCACATTGTAGGGATTGTAATTGTAAACCCAATTTGGTATTATCGATTTAGAACCAGACAAGAAACCCCAGTTTGCTATAGACCAATCAGACTGCCTCAAACTATTTCAAGAAAGTCGCTTGGATGCCAACATTTTCTTATTTTAAAGGCAGATGCGAAGTGGGAGTTCCAGATATGATACTTCTAGCCAAACCACTCACCATTAATTAAACCACAATATATTTAAACACTGTAATGAAAATCCATACAAAATGAAGAGGCTTTGAGAATAACTTAATTATTGGAAACCTTAACCGAACAATGGATACAAAACCGTCTACAAATGAACTGTTCCAATATACTAACATCACCTAAACACACCCGATGGTAACAAGGAGCATTCAGACATGCAGTTCTCCAATCCAGGAGGAAACAGCATCAAGTGAAACTTCAGAGAGAATAGCAGTTAGGGATAATTTACTAAAACTTCCAACCCTTCTGGGACACAAACACCTAATGACTTATAGCTATAAGGAAAAAACTAGAAAGCCTGGTCTATGCGAGCTGGCCATTGTTACTAATATTTATTAAAACCCCAAAAACCCTAAAAGTTATTTACTTGAAATGTTTACAGTCGGCAGTTTGGACTTTAAGATCTCTTGTTAAAAAAAATAAAATAACCTTTATTTAAAAAAAAAGTGATAACATTTTCACACAATTTAGATGCCTGGTCCTTTAGTCAATGAGCTTCCCTGTGTTACTGATTCCAAGGTCACCTGAGTTGGCAAACACAGGTACACTCCAAGTTACAAGGATGTGTCGCATAACTTCTGAAACACGCCTGTCCATGGGCCATCACATGGGACATACCGGGAAGTGAAAAACAGCCGGACACACACCATTTCATTGTTTCTGAGCTACACAATGCCAGCACTCGATACAAAATATAACCAAAACCCAAGGCCAGGGAAAGATACAGAGGGACAGAGATTCACAGTAAAAACAGAAACAGACAGTTAATTAACTGGGAGGAGGTTGTGGAAATATGGGGAAGAAGACAGAGCAGTGGGACTAACTGGAGAAGTGAGATCTTCGAGAGTAAAATTACAAGAATGAGAACATTGAATACAGGCATTGTCAGATCAGCTAAAATGGTTTGTTATATTAAATTCTGAATTTGCTTCACAGACCACCACAAACAACATAAACTGGGACAAGATGACAGCCCAGCATGGAGAGCTGTGCAGACCATGCGAGTGTGTTGCCCACGAAACTGCACTATCTGCCCAGCATGGAGAGCATGCGCTAACTATACTCGCATCAGATTACTGTTTCCAATGAGAGTGCAAGTGTGTGCGTGATTGGCGTGGTTGAATGAGAAACTCATTGAGAAGGCTCGCACATGGAGGAAACTATTTTAATTACGAACAACTGGCAGGCTTTTGGATAATCGACAGAGAGAGAACGAGAGAATTGTCATGGGCAGATGAGGTAACGTGTTTGAAAATGTTCAAATAAAGGCATTGCCATGAAAATAACAATAGATATCCGCATGCACATGAATGACGGATGGATGGGAGGTTGGTGTGAGTTCGAATCAGATTTGCTTCAACAGGTTTGAAGCCAGGAGCGTCAGCAGCAGATTATTAACTTCATTAAGATTGTATTTTATAACTCAAGGTTCAAACTGGAGATGGAATAAGCCAGTGAGATACATTGTGGGGTGATGAGTATTTCAAGTTAGAAATGGACAGTGCATGGTGTCAGGAATCAGCTCATGATCAAAGGGATCTCCCACAGTTGTGACTTGTCTGCTTCAGCCGCAGATATTGGCCAGGTATGGGTTGGAAACACTGGAAGGAAGTGGAGTTTGTAACCAGAACAGTAGACAGTGACCTCCATGCTATTAATATTTAAATAACAAAGGCAAACATACAATGAATTGTAGTTCACAGCTGAAACCGAGTAGGTCAACATAGAGACCCATGAGTAACATTGCCAGAGCCGAGAGAGGCAGTAATTGAACACCTTCATTCATGTAGTTAGTAGTGGTGTGTAGAGTGAATATCTGGATTCAGAGTTTCAACAGGAACAATAATAGCGGATAGAAGTGTAGACTATATGAAAGAACAGTAATACAGTCAGAACTAGTTTATAGAAAAAATGGACAGTGACACTTACCAGGAACACCAACGACAGCCAAGAAGGGATAATAAAAATATTGAAGAATGCGAAGAGCGTAATAGATCCGCGATGATAATGGCGACCAATAATATGTAGAATGATACCGAATATAATCGGATAAAATCCTATCTATGGTTGGAATATTCCAGTCGAATGTTCCCAGATTCTGATCCATTGTTGGAATATTCCAGTCTAATGTTCTCAGATTCTGATCTCTCCTCCCCCTCTGTCTGGATTTGCTGATCCCTGTCAGTGCTGTCGGTGATGGTCCCGCTCATCTTATGGGATAACACAATAAAAGGCGCCCAATTATTATTAAAACATGGAAACCCTCCACTGGGATAATTAGAATCCATGGAGATTGGCATTAATCACAGTCACTGAACAAATAGGATCAGTTAACCAGTTCCATACATCACTTTTCATATCACTATAAAAGTGAACATTTACTGGTTTTGGAAGGAATGGATGAGGGTTGCTGAGAGATGGACCATAAATCTTTCAATTTTTATTTATTTTTCCTTGCATACGAGATTATTAACAGAACACTGCAGGGGTCTATATGTGTTCCACTCTGTTTATGAAAGGAAGCAGTTATAAAATAACACATCGGCTACATTAAAAAAAACATCGGGTGGGCAAGTTTCTAGATGCCTTAACCTACAGTATGATACTTATTGACAAGTGTGAGGCTACACCGGATTTTAAGTGCCCTGTTTTCAAATCCTTTTATAACCTTGAGACAGAGCACTGAGACTGCTGCTCAGGAACAGGCCGAAGCAATTCTGTCCCCATGGGCCTCTTACAGAGGGATAGGAGAAGACCATTCAGTCCATATTAGCCTGTTGTTACTTGAAAAGGTGGAACTCTGGAATATTAGCGCATTTTGACAACAAAATCATTCAAAAATAAAAGGATTTGTCGCTGCAGCTGTATGAGGTGTCACTGAGAGGGCACCTGGAGTTCATTGTTTCTGTAACTGAGAAGGGTTGGACCTCCATCAGGTACAGTTTTCTGGCTGCTTTTAATCCAGGGGTTGCTGTGTCATTTAATGTCTTGTGACAGTTATAAAGGGACAGGAGGATCCCATACAGTCTCTCGATCCTGTTAAAGAGGAGCAGGAAGTGTTTATTTAACATTTCAAGTCTGTTACGCATAAATATCATGTTTAAACTATTTATGGAATAGGAAAGACCTGATGTAGACAATAAAGTTCTAACTTTGAACAAGACCAATTTTGAAAGTGTTAGGTGAGTCCTGTGAAAGGCTGATTGGAATGCTCTATTCATAGGTAAAGGGATGGTTGGAAAATGCAAGGCGATTAACTTGGTGTCAGAGAGTCCAGAGCCAACGTGTTCCTATTAGAGAGATGGGCAAGGCTGGTGGGTGCAGGGAGTGCTGGATGGCTAGATATATTGATGCTTTGGTCAAGGTAAGGAAGAGGCATATGTCAGGTAAACAGAGCTGAAATCAAGTGGATCCCCAGAGGATTTTAAGGGCAGTAATTGTATAGTCAACAGGGACATCGTGCCAGAAAAATGTGAACACAAGTTGGCTTTAGAAATAGGGTTAACGTGGTATTGAAGAAATTCTACAAATCTTTTAATGACAAAACATTAACAAGTGAGAGAATAGGGCATCTTAAAGCTCAGTAAGGCTACCTATATGTGGAACCACAAGAGATGGGAGGGATATGAAACGAGTATTTCTCCTCAGTATTTAATGTGGAGGGAGTTACAAGGGCGAGAGAATGAAGAATGTAGAGTGATATCTTGAAAAGTGTCTATATTACAAGGAGATGGTGGACATTTTAAAACACATAAAGGTGAGCAAATCCCTGGGACCTGATCAGTTAAATCCCAGGCGTTTGTGGGAAGCTACGAAAGAGATTGCGCTTCATTTTGGTGATATATTTGTATCATTGATTTCCACAGGTGAGGTGCCATAGTACTGGAGGGCTGCTAACGTAGTGTCATCATTTAAGAAAGGAAGGAAAAACCAGGTAGCTATAGACTGGCGAGCCTGACGTCAATGGTGACTAAATTGATGGGGGGGGGGGGGTTTGAGGGAAAAGATGTATATGCATTTGGAACAACAAGGACTGAAGAGGGCTTTGTACATTGGAGATCACGTCTCACTGACTCGGTGGAATGTTTTGAGGAAGTGATGAAGATGATTGATGAAGGCAGGACAGTGGATGTTGTCTTTATGGAATTCAGTAAGAAAACCAAAAGCTTCTACATGGTAGACTGGTTAGCAAGGTCAGACTGCCTGGGATCCAGGGAGAGCTCGCCATTTAGATCCAACATGTTTTTGAATATTGGAGACAGAGCGTGACACTGGATATTTGTTCATTGAACTTGGAGACCTGTGACCAGTGGTGTGCCACAAAGGTCAACAGTGAGTCCACTGCCTCTTGTCACTTATACAAATCATTTGCATTTGAGTATATGATGTATGGTCTGTAAGCTTGTAGATAATTCCAAATTTGGTGGTGTAGTCGACAGTGAAAAATGATATCTCCGAACAAAGAGAAACTTGATTAGGTGAGCCGAGGGGTGGTGGATGGAGTTAAATTTAGATAAATGTGAGCTGTTGCATTTTGGCAAGACAAATCAGGGCAAGATATGTAGGTAGAGTTCTGTCGAAAGTTGCCACTCAAAGGGAACTCCAATGAAATTATAGAATCCCTCCAGTGACGAAACAGGCTATTTGGCCCATCTAGGCCACACCGACCCTCTAAACAGTATCCTACTGGAGATACCCCTACCCTGTCCCTCTGAGCCTGCATTTCCCATGGCTAATCCACCTCGCCCACACATCCCTGGGTACTTGTGGCAATTTAGCATGGCCACTCTACACTTGCCGGTATATCTTTGTACTGTGGCAGGAAAATGTAGCACCTGGAAGAAACGCACGCAGACACGGGGAGAATGTGCAAACTCCACACAGGCAGTCATTCAAGGATAGAATTCAACCCAGATCGCTGCGCTCTGAAGCAGCAATGTAAGCCACTGAGCTACTGCGTCACCTTGTGGTGCAGGTTCTCCGTTCCTTGAAAGTGCCCTCACAGGTAGATGGCGTAGTGAAGAAAACACTCGGTGATCTTCCCTTTATTGGTGCGTGCTTTGAGTCTATGCGTTTGCATGACATGTTGCCCCTGTCCAGGACATTGGTTTGGCCATTTTGTAATATTGCCTTCAATTCTGGTCTCCCTGCTGTCGGAAAGATGTTGTCAAACTTGAAACGATGCAGAAGTGATTTCAAAGCATGTTGCAGGGGTTGGAGGGTTAGAGTTCCAGGGAGAGTTTGAATAGGCTGGGAGTATTTTCAAGTTTTGAGGCTGAGAGGTGACCTTAAAGCGGTTTATAAAATCATGAGGGGCATTGATAAGGTAAACAGTCACCCCAGGATAGGCGAGTCGAAAATTGCAGGACAAAGGTTTAAGGTGAGAGGGGAAAGATTTATAAAGGGAAATGAGGCACAATACTTTCAAAGAGAGACTGCTGTGTGTATGGACTGAGCACCCAAAAGAGGTGGTGGAGGCAGGTACAGTTACACCATTTAAAAGGCATTTGAATGGGTACATGCATGGGAAGGGTTTAGAGGAAGATGGGCCAAGTGCTGGCAAGGGGGACGAGATTAATTTAGGATATTTGGTCAGAACGGACGACTGGACCGAAGGGTCCTTTTCCGTGCTGTACATCACTGAGACACTGTTGACTTTTGAGTGTATAACACGGGAACAGGAAGAGGTTATTCAGTTTCTGAAAACTGTCTGTCAGCTTGTTTGTTCAATTACTGAGAGTCAAATACAAAACTACATCATTCAGATTTTGATGGTGTTTTCCACAAACAGGAGAAAGGCTTTTAGTCCAGAGAAGCTGTAAGGAATGTGAAGAGGCCATTCAGTCCCTCAATTCCATTCCACAGGAGCAGCAGGTGAGCAAGAGAATTTGGAGCCTGTTACACAGGAACAGGTGGAGGACATCAATTTTCACAAAGAGATGGCAGTCACTCAGCTGCTGAAGTCTGGGACACAGGAACAGGAGGGAGTCACTCAACTGCTCGGCACCTGGACACGGGAACAGGAGGCCGTCACCCAACTGCTCGAGACTGGGATACAGGAACAGGAGGGAGTCACTCAACTGTTCGAGACTGGGACTCAGGAAGAGGAGGCAGTCATTCAACTGCTCGAGGCTGGGACACAGGAACAGGAAGCAGTCACTCAACTGCTCGAGACTGGGACACAGGAACAGGAGGCGGTCATTCAACAGCTCGATTATGGGACACAGGTACAGGAGGGAGTCATTCAACTGTTCGAGACTTGGGCACAGGAACAGGAGGCAATCACTCAACTGCTAGAAACTGGGTAACAGGGAAATCTGGAGGCTAGTAAGGCCCGAGGATCCTGTTACGCAGGAACAGGAGGATGTGACTCACTCGCCACCAGTATGGGACAATGGGAGAGAAGGGGGGTTGGCGTGGCACAAACAGAAATGTATGATAAGTTGCATTAGTGGTCCATTCAATCCTGCCCCACCATTAACTAAGACCACGGCTGATCTAATTATGATTCCCTCATTCCATTTTACGGAGACTGTTCTCTATGCAGCCTGTGCTCCATTTGTTGGTCATGTTGCAGACCCAGATGCTGTAACAACAGTCACCATGACTCATCCAGAAGGATGGGTCTAACCGGATTAGTCAGGATTTGAAGTGTCCAATCACAAGAATGAAAACACAAAATAAAGGTATTGTCAGATGTTTAGTCCTCTCACATTCGCAAACCACCTCACATAACCAGCCCATCCATGATACTTTCAGGATGGAGCACTGTGTAGATCTGGCTACCATACTGCTGAATGCAACCCAGCAATATCCAGAATGGTACTCTGTGCAGCACACACCAATTTTTGATCTATCATCCTGGGCTAAAGGTCCAGCGTGGGGAGCTGTGCAGACCGCACTGGTTCATTCATATATAAACCCAGACTGTTGCATTGCTCGGTAACACTGTGTTAGGTCGCTGCCCAGTGTGGGGAAACTTGCAGCCAATGTTGTAAGTGACAGGATGTGCAGCTCCCATCCATTTACAGCTCCATATCTCCACTGTACCTTGTCAAGGGCAGTCATGATGTGGAAATCACGGCGATGGAGAGATGCAAATGGAAACAGTTTAAATGCCAATAGTACTGATTAAGGCGGGTACCACACCTGTATTTAAAGTTGAAATGACTGAGATAATATCCAATGAGTTTTCGTGAATGGTGCAAAGTAGTTAGAGGGGGATGGTGATGTTATAGTGGTTGCACTATAAGCCTCCAAATCAACAATGGGAATTAAAGTAAGAAATATGGAGGGAGACTGGGGAGACTTGCAGGAACAATAGGGTTGTTATAATAGGTGATTTCAATTTTCCTAACATAGACTGGGACTTCCAGATGGTTAAGGACTTAGAAGGAATGTAATTTATTAAGTCTGTTCAGGAAAGTTTCCGCAAGTAATATAAAGAGAAGCTACTCGGGAAGGGAGAAACTTGACCTACTGTTGGGAAATAGGGCAGGATAGGTGAAGGAGATAAAGTGGGGGAGCATTTTGGGAAAAGTGAAATAACCTGAATTACTAAGTATGATGGGATACCTATAACCATAAAATAAGTGTAGATTTTTGTTTGGCCTGTGTAAAGCATGATGACCGTTGCATGAAAGTATAAAGATGATGGAATATATTGTTAGAAGTGTCTGTCCCTAAGGGAAATGCCCTCAAAAAGGCGATTGAAAAAAACCGGGGTAAAAGTGCCTGAGTGCTGTCTGGTCAGTGACAGGAATCCAGGGGGTTGAATGACTGAATGTTCCTGTAACATGGAGCTGATAAAACCATCAGATCAGCTGGGACATTATTAAATGCTAGAGCACACTTGAAGGGCTGAATGGCCTTAGCATGGTTTGAATTGTGTGTGATTTAAAAAAATGTACATCTCTACTCCTTCCTCTAATGTGTTACACACTGGGACACTGCCTTTTTCCTGAAACTGGGAATTATTTGGAACATTACCTGGAACATTCCATAATCAGCAATCTCAAGAATATTCTATAACTGTGTGGGAGGTATTGCAAAGTTTTAAGCTGGTAGGAGGAAAGTATAGAGGGGATGTCAGAGGCGGGATCTTTACACAGAGAGTTGTGAGAGCATGGAATGCATTGCCAGCAGCAGTTGTGGAAGCAAGGTCTTTGGGGACTGTTAAGAGACTACTGGACATGCATATGGTTACAGAAATTTGAGGGTGCATACGTGAGGATCAGTGGTAGGCACAACATCGTTGGCTGAAGGGCCTGTTCTGTGCTGTACTGTTCTATGTTCTAAATGGAAGATTCTTCCTAATCAGTATGGCTTCTCCCCTGTTCCTACCATTAAAAGACGAGAAATAAACCCGATCAAACTCGCCCTGCTGTAACGTCAACTGTTCCTTGTCATCAAGGTGCATCTCCTGAAATAGGAAAACATCCACCCTCTCTGTTTTATGACGAGAAAGTACATTTTTCCTCTTGAGTGGCAGATGCCCCCCCCCATTAATGTTCCAGCTACACATTTAAGCAAATCATTATCCATAACACACTATAGCAACATTTCAACTCTAGAGTTACGCATCATTGATCATTAATGAAAAAAAAACTCGTAGAGCCTTAAAACTTTACAAACTAAAACCACTACAACTAACAAGCTCTCAAAACTTTCCAAAGCTAAACACATAAAAAAACAAACAACGAAATAAAATCCAAAGTTCCAGTGACACTGGAAAGGGGAATTTACCTCTCCTGGACCCCATCCCAGCAAACTGGGGATGCTGACATATCTTACAACGTTATCTTCTGCCCGCTACCAATATGGAATTCAAGGCAATTAACAACAAAAACTGCCCTTCGGTCGGCACTTAGTCATCACAACTACCTTTTTAACTCCCTCCACCTTGAGCTGCACCCCAAAGACAAGCAAAGAAAGACAAAAAGAGTACTAATACTAATGAAGGAATTAAAAATGAGTACTCTACCCATCCCCGACTATAATGTAGCACTGGTTAATACCAGAAAAATCCAATAAAATTTCTTTAAGAATAAACATGATTGTCTAAATATCCAGCTTACTTTAAAATGTCCACAAAGTTTTTGCTTTCTCTGGAGATTCAGACGAGTTCGTGGATCCATTGAGAGCAATACGGAGCACCGCTGAGTACCATAAGGGTTACTGAATTCAGCGTTCCCTTACCCTTCTTTTGATGTCATCAAAAGATTTTCATTCCTGAATCACCGCCACTGAAAAGTCCAGAAAGGACATTATCTTGGAGCTCTCGTGAATTAAACCTATCGGATCCTTCCACTGGGTTCTGAAAGCTTCCATCAGTCTTTGTTTGTCCCCATAACTATGTAATCGCGCAAGGACAGGATGAAGGTGTTGGTCTGAGTCTGACTTCCGTGCCGTAACCCAATGAACTGTCTCACTCTTCACCCATCCCTCCTCAGATTCGAAGTGAAGGAATCGCTGCAGCCAATTCTTGAACAAACTCACCAACTGACCACCTTCTGTCCGCTCCAGCAAACGGACGATGTGAATATTCTTCATCCTGCCCCTGTTCTGGAGGTCGTCATCTTGTTCAGTTAAGGTGCAGACCTATTTTCAAGGGCAAAGATCCTCTCCCGAGAGGAATCGATCACGGTCTCTGTCGCTGCAGTTCGGCCCTTGACATCGTCTGTTCTGTTTCCAAGGCTGTCAAGTTGCTGCTCATGTTTCTGGAGCACGGCTGAGAGCGGCTCTAGCCACGGCTGAACGGTTCTTCAATCATGGCTTCAATCATTTCACGTAACTTGATGAACTCAGTGACTAAGGTCTGGTGAGTAACTGGGTCGATCGAACGAGCAGAGGGGGTTGCAGCTATGGCCTCAGGCATGATCGATGCTTCTGACGGATGCACCACTTGTTGGGACTTACTCAATACTTACCCCATGTTTTGTCTTTTCCGTTTTACAAATCGGGATTAGTAAAGATTCTGTCGCTCTTTTAGTGTTGAAGTTTAAGTAAATGGCTGGGATGGGGTGGGTTACAGAACCACTTTGCCCGTGTGTTGATGCAGAGCCCAGCAAAGCAGACCTGCTGGATCGCCGCCATCTTGTATTCTCCCTTAACATTTTATCGATATTATCATTTCATTTTGCATTATGCTCCTGGATGTTCTGAAGCTGTGTTATTTGATACTACTGTCTACATTTCCCCCCACACTGCACATTGCTGCCCATTCCTCAATAATCATTGACTCTGTTGTTATTTATGAACCTTCCATCTGTGATTCAAAAATATTCAATATCTCTGCCTCCAATGCTCTGTGGGGAAGCGTGTTCCAAAGACTCACAGCACTTTGAGAAAATAATTATAAACATTATGATCTGAGTGTGAGATTACTATTTTTGTCTCCTTTTCTGAGAAAGGATATAATTACATTGGAAGCAGTTCAGAGATATTTCATTTCACATATTCCTGGGGTGAAGGACTCATATTATGAAGACTTTAACAGGTTACTCTTGGAATGAAAATGAAACATACAAGACCTTGAGGAGAGTGGATTAGGTATTTACCCACTGGATGTTTGTATAGTCCAAATTTATTGTCATTTTCATAGAATCTCTACAGTGTGGAGGCAGGGCATTCCGTCCATTAAGTCCACACTGACCCACCAAACAGCACCCCACCTGGACCTGCCCCCAATATTATCGCTGTAACCCTGCATTTCCCATAACTAACCCACCTAACCTACGCATCCCTGGGCACTATGGGCAATCCACTTCAAACTGCACATCTTTGGACTGTGGCAGGAAACTGGAGCACTGGGAGGAAACCCACACAGGCATCAGGAGAATGTTCCACCTCCACATAGAGGGTCGCCCGAGGTTGGAATTGAACCCAGCTCCTTGGCGATGTGAGGCAGCAGTGTTACCCACAGATCCAACATACTCCTCCGTTAGTTCTGTTAATAACTTGTGGCTGACTAAAGAAATCTGCCTGACGTGCTCTTATCACTGAACCTGACCCAGTCTGAAACCTTTATCATGGGCCATATCACCAACCTGGTTACATAGAACATAGAATATAGAACATAGAACATAGAAGGATACAGCGCAGTACAGGCCCTTCGGCCCTCGATGTTGCGCCGACTGAATCCTACCTAACCTATACTAGCCCAATAACTTCCAAATGCCTATCCAATGCCCGCTTAAATGACCATAAAGAAGGAGAGTTCACCACTGATACGGGCAGGGCATTCCATGAACTCACAACCCGCTGTGCGAAGAATCTACCCCTAACATCTGTCCTATACCTACCACCCCTTAATTTAATGCTATGTCCCCTAGTAACACCTGACTCCATTAGCGGTAAAAGGTTCTTAGTATCTACCCTATCTAAACCCCTAATCATCTTATACACTTCTATCAGATCTCCCCTAAACCTTCTCTTCTCCAATGAGAACAGCCCCAAGTGCCTCAGCCTTTCCTCATAAGATTTTCCTACCATTCCAGGCAACATCCTGGTAAACCTCCTCTGCACTCGTTCTAAAGCTTCCACATCCTTCCTATAGTATGGCGACCAAAACTGCACACAATACTCCAGATGAGGCCTCACCAGAGTCTTATACAACTGCAACATGACCTCAGGACTCCGGAACTCAATTCCTCTGCCAATAAAGCCCAGTACACCATATGCCTTCCTCACAGCACTATTTACCTGGGTGGCAACTTTCAGAGATCTGTGTACATGGACACCAAGATCCCTCTGCTCATCCACACTACCAAGTAGCCTACCATTAGCCCAGTAATCCATCATCTTGTTATTCCTACCAAAGTGAACGACTTCGCACTTAGCTACATTGAATTCCATTTGCCACATTTCCGCCCAGCTCTGCAACTTATCTATATCCCGCTGTAACCTACCACTTCCTTCCTCACTATCCACAACTCCACCGACTTTTGTGTCATCCGCAAACTTGCTTACCCAGCTTTCAAGTCCTTCCTCTAGATCATTTATAAAGATAACAAAAAGCAATGGTCCCAAAACAGATCCTTGTGGTACACCGCTAGTAACTGCGCTCCAAGATGAACATAATCCATCAACTACTACCCTCTGTCTCCTTCCAGCCAGCCAATTCCTAATCCAAACCTCTAATGTATCCTCAATGCCATACCTCCGTAGTTTTAGCATTAGCCTACCATGGGGAACCTTATCGAACGCCTTACTAAAATCCATATACACAACATCTACTGCTTTATCCTCATCCACTTCCTTAGTCACCTTCTCAAAGAACTCAATAAGGTTTGTGAGGCACGACCTGCCCTTCACAAAACCATGCTGGCTATCCCTGATCACGTTATTCCTACCCAGATGTTCATAAATCTTATCCCTTACCATTCTCTCTAAGACTTTGCCCACCACTGAAGTCAGACTCACTGGCCTATAGTTACTAGGGCTATCCCTACTCCCTTTCTTGAACAATGGGACCACATTCGCTATCCTCCAGTCCTCTGGTACTATTTCCGTTGACAATGACGACATAGAAATCCAGGCCAATGGCTCTGCTATCTCCTCCCTAGCTTCCCATAGGATCCTGGGGTAAATGCCATCAGGCCCAGGAGACTTATCTATATTCATCCTTTCCAATATTCCCAAAACCTCTTCCCTGCATATTTCCAGGGCATCCATTCTAATTATTTGTGATTCCATATTCACATCAGCAACAGTGTCCTGTTCCTGAGTGAATACTGATGAAAAGTACTGATTTAATGTCTCTCCAATCTCCTCCGCCTCCACACACAACTTCCCACTACTATCCTTGACTGGACCGATACCTACCCTAGTCATCCTTTTATTCTTGACATACCTATAGAAAGCCTTTGGGTTTTCCCTAATCCTACCAGCTAAAGACTTTTCATGTCCCCTTCTCGCTTCTCTTAGCTCCCTCTTTAGCTCCTTCCTGGCTACCTTATAACTCTCAATCGCCCCTACTGAACCTTCACGCCTCATCTTTACATATGCCGCCTTCTTCCCTTTCACAAGGGACTCCAATTACATTTAACATTTGTTGTAAGCAGTGGAAGAGTGGGACTAGGAAAGGAAATAGTTACATCCTCCATCCTCAGTCACAACTGGAGTGAGAAAAAAATATCACAAAGTGGGAATTCATTCAAATGGGAATTCACTTTCCCAGAAGTTTGGGATGGCTGAATCTTTATATTATATCGAGGCTGGCTTCGTCTGATTGTCCATAGACAGGTGAATCAGGGATAATGGTGCATAGAGAGAAAAGTGCAGCTGGGACCACTATGAGATAAGCCACGACTTTATTTACTGGTGGAGTAGTGTCAACGGGCCGAATGGCCCCCTCGTGTCCCTCAGCCCTGTGTTCAGATGTTTCATTCAGCTCTTGGGATCTGCTACACAGGGGCAGATCAAGGCCACTCCGATGGTTGGGTGCAGTTTTGGAAATGTACTTGGAAAATCCAGGCTGGATCAGGAAGTGACACTCACTCCCAATCCCTGTTTCCAGGCTTCCCCTCTCTGCAAAGTCTGCTCCAGATGTGGGTCATGTTACAGAGCCGGATTTACTGTGAATACAGCCCCCATACCCTACTCAGCATTAACTCAAATCCTCTGCTCACCCAAATGCAGCATTACACAACAAAACTTCCGGAAAAATAACCAGTAACTTTTCAAAAGCATAGCATGTGAAATTAATAAATAGGAACAAGAGTAGGCTATTCGTCTCCTCAAGATTGCCCAGTCATTTAATACGAACATGGCTGATCTACTCCAGGTCTAACTCCACTTTCTCGCCGACTCCTTGTATCTCTCCACGCCTCTCCGGGTTAGGGAATTCCAGACATTCACTACCGTCTGACAGAAGACATCACTTTGTATCTCAGATAGAAATTGATATTCCATATTCTGTATCTATGTCCTCGAGTTCAAGACTCCACTCAGGAATGGTAACAACGTCTCACATCTACCTTCTCAAGTCCCTTCTGTGTCTTGTATTTTTCAGCAGTATCACTCCTCATTTATTTAAACCCCAATGAGTAATCGCCTTACAATTTTAGAGCTTTTCACTAGCATAGCTCTTTCATCCCTGGAAGCCGGCTAATGAACCAACCTAGTTACTTGCTGCACCCGCATGCTGACTTTACGTTTCATGCACAAGAACACTCCAATCCCTTTGTACTGTTCTTTTTGTGGAAGTCCTCTCCATTAAATAACAGCCTGCCTTTTAATTCTCAGTGTTGTTCTCAAACTGGGATGTATATTTCACTCAGCTGTCTCCATCAAACTATCAGTATAGAGTGTAAATAACTGATGCTATCGGACTTATAATCGTGGTCCTCCAGCAGATCCACCTATATCATGATGATTCATTTCTCCTGACTCTCCGATTTCTATGTGCTAACCAATCATCATCCATGTTAATACATTCCCCATCATCCTACGAGTGTCTGTCTTGTGTAAGAACTTCTATTTTGTAAAACTTGTGGAAAAAACTCTGGAAAGTTTGGTGTCTGCCAGATCCCCTTTATCAAGTCTGCTTGTTACATTCTCAGGCCTCTCCAGAAATACTTTGCATGATTTTACAGGGCAAAGTATAATTTCACTTTCACAAAACCATTGTGAACCCGCGTGAAGCTGTTCTAAATGTCCATGCTGGCCACGTTTTCCAAATTAACCTCGTCCATCCTGCTTTCATTTGACCCATATGCCTCAAAATGTTCCCATTCCGTATGTTTGTCGAAATGAGTTTTAAATGTTGCTGCTGTACATGGATCTACCAATTTTCCTCTGGCATCTCATTCCATACCCACACCACCCTCTGTGGAAAAACACTGCCCCTGCCTCCCTTGTAAATTTTCCCTCTTTCACCTTAAACCAATGCCTTCTAGGGCTGAACTCCCGCATCCTGTGAAAAGACCTTGGCTATTCACCCTATCCATATCTCTCATAATTTTAGATACTTCTATAATGTCATCCCTCAACCTTCTACACTCCATCCAATACTAACTTCAAGAACAAGCATTTAAAGATAAATACTGTAAATTTGAAACTATAGTAAACATGACAGGTAAACAATACTCAGCCCAAACTTCATACTGTGATTTGTTTTTTCTCCCTATTACAAAACTAAGGCAGCATGAATCGCTTACTAGTGCCAGTAAGAAGGCAAACACCTGATATCCTTTGTCTAAAGGAGGTGATGATCTCAACAGTGAAAACGTATTTATGGCCAGGTCTTTATAGTGCCACATAGTCAACATTCTCCCTCCTGGCCTCCCTATGACCTTGTGTGATAGTGTCTTCTTTATCTTGCACTCAGTAGAGAGAACTCCTTTCCCCATTCACACATTAATTTAAACCCATTTTATATCATCTTCTGATTCACCACTGCTAAAAGCCAGTTTATCTTTGCCACGCCCTCTTTTCCCAGTCACCTATCCCCCACCTCTGGCAAGGTATTAAAAAGCCAAGTTTCCAATGATTTTCAGTTGTGAAAAAGTGTCACATTGGGCTTGAAATTCTAATGCCGTTTCTCTGTCTCTGCAGATACTGACAGACTTGCTGAGCTTCCTCAGAAGTGAATAGGCAAAGAACAAATATTCACAAACAACTAACTATGGATGCTGGTAATAAAAATACCAAAATTGCTTGAGAAACTGAGAGCTTTGTAGCGGGTCACTGGACCTGAATGTTTAACACTGCATTAATTCCAGAAGATGCTGCAATATCTTCAGCAATTTCTTAAGCAATTTCTGTTTTTGGACAATTTCCAAAGAATTATGTCAAAGATGCTCAACCATCCTGTCCAACATGGAGAGCCGTACACTGGGAACTGAACAATAACGCATGGTGCACAAGTTCTTTGACACTTCATAAATCTGGCATCACTGACACTACAGAGCACTTAATAATGGTCAGGGAGAAAAACGGAGGGAAACGCATTCACTTCAAATACAGAATTTGACGTTGTGGAAGAGAAACGATTTAGATCATTACTTTAAATGGATTGAGTTAAAGTAACAAATTAGAGGCGTGACACCAGGGAGACGCCCTCAGCTGAATGGGAATATGAAAATGCAAGTGTTACTGCATCAGAAACCAGACTAGGTATAAAATTCAGGGTTGAAGGGTGAATGGGTCTCGGTGTGAACTGGGGGACAGTCAGTAGAATTGAATTGTAGATATTGTAACTCAAACTGGGTTATCATCTGATGCTGTAGACCACAGCAGCAGCAGAAACGAAATTGCATTCAATGACAATCTGTAACATTTTCCTGACGATAATTCATCAGTCTACGATTACCATCAAGCCGATCCATGGTTCAGTAATGAGTGTGGGTGAACATGCCAGGGTCGGAATCACGTGCACCTAAACCTGTTGACAACCCATTAAAGCTACTGCAATTAACTGGTTACATTCCGACCAGCAGAACTAATGTCTGATGGAGAGGGGAAATGATCCCAAGACTAACAGATCAGATCTCAGCTCTGTCGTCCTGTCAAATCCAAACAATAATGTCGATGGACTATTAAACAATTTACTGGAGCAGAGTACTCCACAAATATCCTCACCCAAAGTATCGGAACAGCTCTGTACGTCAGTGAAAAAAGTCAAGGATGTGGTGTCTGCACTATCCTCAGCCAGACGTGTTGAGTGGATGATCCACCTCACACTCATCATGTATCCCACAGAATCACGGATAGTAGTGTTCAAACAATTCGATTTTCTGCCCGTGACATGAAGAAACAGCTGAACACAGTAGATACGACAAAGGCAATGGGCCCTGACCCCATTCCTGCAATCGGACTGAAGACTTGTGCTGCACAGCAAGCCGTGTCCCTGGGGAAGCTGTTTCATTCCAGCTCCAACTCTGACATCTCTCTGGCAATGTGGAAAATTACCCAACTATGTCCAGTCCCTGAATTGGAGAATAATTACAATCTGACCAATTACCACCCCCTCAGTCCCATCACGACACACAAATCGGTGGGAATTCTTTTTGATAGAGCTGTTAAGTAGCACTGAAATAATCATGACAGTGTGGTTTCAGGTAGGTCCCCATGTGGAGATGGTGCTGTAGTGGACATATCACTGGAATACGAATCCAGACTAGGCCAATGCTCTGGCAGCTGGTGGAAGTTAAAAAAAACTAATAAAATATCGAGACCTGAAATCTGGTGTCAGTAATAATGATCTTGTGTCCAATGTTGATAGTAAACATCAATCTCCTTCACCAATATACTTTCAGGAAGTCAATCTCCTGTGCTTTCCTGGTCTGGCCTAAAAGAGACTTCAGACACACAGACATGGTCTCTGAATCGACCAAGTGAGACTCTCAATTGTATGAAACTACTCTGAGGTCTTAAAGGATAAAACTTGACAGAACATCCGGCATCAACCCTGTTATCAGAAAAGGGAATGGGAAACACAGTCCTGTTGACCCTGCATGGACATCCTTCCTAACATCAGAGAGCTTGTGAAGACATTTACAGACCTTTCCCACAGATTGCACAGAAACATTGGGAGAGGAGAAGATCATTCAGCACATCGAGCTGTTATTTCATGGCCGAACATTTCCTCAATGCAATTTTCCCCACATAATGTTCCTATCCCAAAATATGTTTAAACATTATGAAATATAGTGCCTTCGGCCCATCAATATATATGGAGTTCTCTGATAACACTTGTTTATTAAGTACGATTTGACTGCAATGCGATTCGTGAACCGTTTTCTATAAAGTGAACTATCATCCTTGCTTCAAATCTGTCACATCCTGACAGAGTTTTATATATTTCACTGAGATCTCCATACATTTTCCTAAAGCCCTTAGAATACAGGCCCAGTCATCCCAAATTCTGCTCCCACAACTAACCTGTCATCCCAGAGATCAGTCTGGTCATCCTTCACTGCACTCCCTCAATGTCAGGTTTTCCCTTTATTAGGTAAGGACACCAAAACTGCACACAACACTGCAAAATGTTCGATATGTGGTCTCTCCAAGGCTCTGTACAGTTGCAGTAAATGACCCTGACTCCGGTATTCTAAATCCCCCTGAAATGAAGGTGAATAAATCATTTATCTTCCTACCTTCTTTCTGCTCCTGCAATATTGCTTTCAGTGACCGGTGTACAGGGAGATCCAGATTCTGTTCTATGTTACAGCTCCCACTTGCTGGGTCTATGTAGGCTGTATACAGTGTGCCAATGCCATTCCCAGTATTGACTTCCCTGTTCAGAACTCACTGCCCTACATGGACTCAGAAGACTGCGCAGAAATAAACAAAAATGCAGCTTAATTTCATTTATAGACCAATATTTTTCAACCAATCCCTTTTCAAATGATAGGCTGCCATTCAATTGATCCTATCAAAGTACACAACCTCTCATCTCTGCCATTGCTCTCCATTTGTCAGGTATTTGCCCAGTCACTGCACTTGTCTCAATCACCTTGGAACCTTTTTCACATCCTCCTCATCCACTGACAAGCTGACATCGTTTAGTGTTGTCAGCAGACTTGGGAATATTACAATTGGGCCCCTCAACCAAAGATATGATGTGTATTGGTAATAGCTGGATGCCAAATCTCGATCCTTGTTATATCCTCCAAGCCTTCCATTTAAAAAACATGGTTTTATTCCTACTCAATGTTTCCTGCCAGCTCTCCCATTCTAAAACAATGACCATATATTAACCCCGGTCCCACAGGATTCGAATTTGCACAAAAGGCTTGGGGCATTATCAAAAATCTTTTTGAGATTCCAATCGTATTGCATAGATACCTTCTCCATAATTTTGCTAACATCCACTTTCTCAAATATGATTCCTATTTCATAAACCTCTGCTAACTTCGTCTATGCCCATTAATTTCAGTCCAATATTTTCTCTAAAACGTTTTAGTTAATAATTTCATTCTATTCCTTTTTTTTTTCTCACCAGGCTAAAGCTCCCTAGTATTGCGAGGAATTTTTATTTTTGTTTTTTTCTTTTTCTGTAAAGATATAATCGAAGTATTTGCTCCACTGATCTGTCATTTCCCTGTCCTCAATTATCTGGTATCAGACTGTAAGGAAGCTGCAGCTTTTTCTCTTAAGTTTGCCTTTTCAGAAGATATTACAAGTTCACTCACATACATTTTGATAAGATATTCTTCAGAAACCCATCAATTCCTATCTTAAGCTACTGAATGATTGACCTTTCAGAGCCATGCAATCACAGAAGCACAGAATCTATACTATCAGAAATACAGCATGGACTACATTATCCCCACTTTCCAACACAAAACCCGTCGCTGTGAATCTTATGGCATTTCAAGTGCACAACCATGCATTTTCTAATGGCTTTGAGGTAACCATGACAATTCCCCTCTCACGAAGTGCATCTCAGACACCAACATACTTTGGGTGAAAACCAGTCCTCAAATTCTCGCTAAGCCTCAAACCCTTCACTTCAAAAGTGTATCCCTTTGACTAAAAGGACCAGCTGCTGTCTATCCACCCCGTCCATTCCCTGGTAATCTTATCCTCCTGATTCACGCCTCCCTTAGTCTTCTCTGTTCCAAACTAAACAACCCGAGCTTACCCTGCCTCTCTCCATAGCCGATATGCTCCATCCAAGGGAACATTCTGGTGAATCTCCTCTACATCCTCTCCAGTGCAATCACATCCTTCCTGTAATGTAGCTCCCAGAACTACACACAGTATTCCATTTTGGCTAACGAAAGTTCCGCATAGCTCTTATAATCTATGCTTCGATGTGTGAAGGCTGTGTTTACGCTCCCGTACGGTTTCTCAAATTATGTGTTGCCCTGTCCAGCCACATTAAGGGATACGTGGAGAAGCACCCTCTGAGCTTCCTAATGTGCTGCCATTCATTGAGCCCTACCCTGCCTAGTTCCTTCTTCCAAAGTGCATGGCCTCATGTTTATCAGGGTTACATTCCATCTGCCATGAATTGACTTTCTGACCATTCCATCTGTATCTTCCTGTAACATAAGGCTTTCCTCCTCACTGCCAACCACTCGACTAATCTTTGTATCAAACACAAACTTACTTATGGCACCCCCCACCCCTCGTCCATATTCAGAGCCGCATTCTTTATGGTAAGGTTTATTATCATGAAACATCAGTTTGTCGTCAACAGATTTATTTGGAGGCATGAGCTCTCGAAGTGCTGCTCCTTCATCAGGTGGTTGTGCGCTTTGATGAAACACTTCGAAAGCTAGTGCCGCCGAATAAATCTTTTGGACTATAACCTGGTGTTATGCAATTTTTAGCTTTGTCCACCCCAGTCCAACACCAACACTTCCGAATCAGAAATATTAAGAGACACAGCACTGATCCCGGAGGTACACCATTGGACACCAGCCTCCAATCGCACAAATAGCCTTCTACAACCACTGTTTGTCTCCTACCACTGAATATGATTTGGTTGCGACTTGGCAACTCACTAATGAGTCCCACCTGTTCCCCAGTTATTCTGTTCCACTGGAAGCACTTGGAGAATATCTGGAGATTCTCCCTAATCTTGCCTGTCAGTAGGTTTCCATGCCCCTGTGTTAGTCAGTCTCCTCCAAGTGAAGAATTTCCACCATATTGCAGCCTTAACTGGCCTGTCCCAGATCCTGCCATTATTTGTCTTGAATGTGGAATAGACAGCGAGGGAAGTGTTCTGTTAATTGCCAACTTGTCCTATATTTTGTGAATTTTCTAAATTTCTCTGTGACCCACTCTCATTCTTTGATACTCTAGAGAACACAGGCCGAGTTTCCTCATCAGGCAATCTCACCATCTGAGGGATTAATCTGGAGAATGTCCACTGCACTTCCTCTGTGGTCAGTATGTTCTTTCTGAGATTCGGTCATCAAAACTGTACACAATACTCCAGATACAGTCTCATCAACACACTGTGAAACTGCTTCAACATATCTTTACATCAATGTTCTGACTCTCTTAAATGGAGGCGAACCAAACTTTAACTTTCCACTTACATGGATTCCTCCAAATACTCTTTACATTCATTGCATTTACGAACTCACTGAGATCTTATAGAAACCCTTCCGAAAATCCAATATATGCCACTTCTGCTGTTTCCCCATTATCTATGCTGTAAGAAACAACTTCAAACAATTCCGAAATTTATCAAGTATGATTTCTCTATCAGAAGTGCATGCTGATTCTCTCCATTGTTGCTGATAATTTCTAAATAGCAAAAATATCATCCTGTGTAATAGATTCCAATAGTTTCACTACAAATGTCAAGTTAACTGGTCTGCAGTTCTCCACATTATGTTTTTCTTTCCCCTTTGTAGCTGTTTGGATCCCTTCCATTCATCTATAGTGCTTGATTCACGTTTATCCACAATAGTTTCCGGTCTCTGCAGAAAGTACAGGAAAATAAAACACAGTCATCGACAGTGCAATTAATACTACTATTGGTGATTTATTTCCGACATTTTGGTAGGAAGTACATCTGTTTCATCAGATTAGCAATGCTAAATCCAGGTCCATGTTCAAGAACTACCTTGTTACTGATATGAATTGACTTTATGACTTTAGCTCCAGGAGTCCAATATGATCATTGCTATTACTGGCTGATTTTCTGGATCTTTCTCCATGAAGACAGATGCAATGTAACTGGTTGTTTTCTTGGCCATTTCCCTGTTCTCCACAATGACGTCTCCTCTACCAATTACAAATTTTCACGTTTGATCTTGCTTTTATTTTGTTTCCTTTGAAATATAGATCGTAGATTGATGCAGTCTTTGTGTTCCTGTTCGTTAGCAGGTATGTTCTCTTTTTGATTTCCTTTTCAGTTTCATGGCCTTCCATTTTCGGATCCAATTTGTGAGAATTCTCAGGTTTCCACAACAACTGGAATTCTTCTGAAGTTTCTTCCTATGATTAACATATTTTCTAATTTGTTATGTTAACCATCATTGAGTCACTTTCTCACTCTTTGGTGTTTGTACCTGAAATAAATAGACGTATGTTTCAGACTTTGCAGTATTTCTAAAAACTCCTGGTCCTGATCAGTTATATTCAGGAACACTGCAGGAGGATAGGAGCATAGAGAAGAAATTGCGGGAGCACTGCTTGCCTCTTTTCTATCATCGCTGGCCAACGAGTAAGGTCCTGGGCGAGTGGAACGTAGCGAATGCTGAGCCCGTATTCAAGAAATGCTGCCAAGATAAACCTGGGAACTCCAAGACCAATCATCCTAAAAGCTAGTGGGTAGGTTATTTTAGAAGATTCTGAGAGATTGGATATACATGCATTTGGAAAGACAGGGTGCGGTTCGGAAAAGATTAGAATGGTGCTGGAAAAGCAGAGCAAGTCAGGCAGCATCCGAGGAGCAGGAAAATTGATGTTTCGGACAAAAGCCCTTCATCAAATTCAGCACGGGAGTTTGTGCAAGGGAGATCATGACTCACAATTTTGTTGGAGTTCTTTGCTAAAGTGACCAGCAACATTGAGGCGGCCCGGGTGGTATATGTAGTCTAGATGGATTCCAGTCAAGCCTTCAATAAGGTTCCACATGGTACGCCGCTCTGGAAGGTTAGATCGCATGGAATTGAGGGGGAGCTGGCGTATTAGGTACAACATTGCCTTGATGGTAGGAAGGAGAGATTAATAATGGAAACATACTGGTTAGACTGGAGGCCTGTGAATAGTGGAATGCCTCAGGGGTTGATGCTGGGACCACTACATATTACATATATCAATGATTTACAAGAGAATGTACCGGCATGTTTTGTAAGTTTGAAGACGGCACTAAAACAAGCGGCATTTTGGAGAGTGAGGAAGGTTTTCAGAAATTTCAGAAATTACAGCAGTATCTTGATCAGCTGGAGAAGTGGCTGAGAAATGGCAAATGGATTTTAATATTGATCAGTGTAAGTTCTTGCATTTTAGAAAGTCAAATCATGGTTGGAGTTTCATGGTGAATGGTTGGGTCCTAAGGAGTGTAGTGGGACAGAGGGACCTTGGGAATCAGGTGCATGGTTCTCTGAAAGTTGATTCCGAGGTAGACAGTGAATTAAGCTTCTGGCATACTGGCCTTAATCGGTTTATATAATTGAGCATTGAAATTAGGGAGTTATGTTGCAGTTATACAGGATGCTGGTGAGGTCATATTGGCAGTGTTATGTTCAGTTTTGTTCACTTTGCTATTGGAAGGATGTTATTAAACTGGAAAGAGTGCAGAAAAAATTGCAAGAATGTTGCCAAGGTCTCAACGGTCTGAGTTATAGAAAGAGGTTGGACAAGCTAGGACTTATTACATTTGTGTGCATGAGACTGAGGGAGGATCATATTGAGGTTTATACAATCATGTCAGGCATGGATAGAGTGGATGCACCAGTCCTTTTTCCCAGAGTTGGGTAATCACAGACTAGAGGGCATCAGTGTCAGGCCAGAGAGGACAGAATAAAAGGGAACCCAAGGAACAACTTTTTAACTTGGGAGCTGTTATGCATATGGAATGAAAAGTGGTTGAGCTGGATACGTTAACAAAATTTAAAAGGCATTCAAATAAACACACGGATAGGAAAGGATTAGAAGGATACGGGGCAATGGCAGGGAAATGGGATGAGTGTGGATGGACATTTTGGTCGGAATGGACCAGTTTCGAATGATGAGCCTGTCTCCGTGCTGTCGGAATCTATAGCTCTAACAACCATTGCTTGTCTCCCACTGAATGTTATATTGTACTTCCCAAATTCACTGAAGATATCTTGACACTCCAGCCTCCAGTCTTCTATGATGTTTGACTAGAATATTCAAGCATTCAATATTGTATACAGACACCTTGTAAAATGCATCCTATAAATGCCATTATCCCTTAAAAGCTGCTTCAGACCAAGGTTAATAATTCATCATTCTGGCCATACAACATCAAATCCAAAATAACCTGCTCTCTACTTTGCTTCACAGCATACTCTTCAACCCACCTCATATACACTTACAGAACTTATTTTTCACTGCTTCAGCTGTCATAGTTAACGCAGCTTAGATACTACTTGAGACCATTCAATAAGACTGCGGTATCCACAATACTTTCCTATGTAATTTCCAGAGCATATGATGCTCAGATGTTCTGCTACCATTTTTGTTTCGATATATAACACACCAATATTTGCTTCTCCTTGCTATCTGTAAACTCTACCTAAACTGATTCTCTGGAAGCTGAGGGACAAATCTGTGTCGTTATTAGTGACCGACTTGGAGAAAGACATTCAGGGATGCTCACCTCGACGCTGAGATGATCTGAAGAAATGTTCTACAATACTGGACAAGCAACAATATCTTCCTCGCTTTGTTAGGATAAGAGTTGCCATATACTCTCTGCTCCCTCACACACACTGTATATCTGTTATAGCACCTAACACCGAACAAGGTTCGCGCTCTGTCTCCAAATAAGGCTCAGGCACTCCCACTCTCAGTATTGAATTCAGCAACTGATAATACTATATGGATTCAAAACTGTCGACTGACTCATTCCAGACACCTCACAACTCCCCCCACCTACACCAGCACATACAGCCGGGTCACCCATTCCCATTCTCTCGCCATCCCTTTCTCCCATTCGAGGAGAAACAGCCTGAATAGGACAGAAAGGGCCAAGCCGTTTAGCGGAATGCCCAATACCCTGTTACCTGACTCCCCTCCCCCTCCATGTGGGGAGAACTCTTGAAGAGCAAGAGGACCAGGACGCCTCGTGTGGAGAATCTGAAACATCCACGTCGTACTGACCAGGTAAGGATCAATGTTCAGTGAAAGACGACTCTCAAACTAAATCCACTGGCAGTTCCAACAACAGTCCTTATACTTCCAAAAAAAAAACACACGGATACTTCCCTGCACAGAGACGTAGACACAGAAATACTTAGGTAAACACACATAATACTTACCAGGAGATAGTATACATACACTTATAAACACACAAATGCATATGCAGTCACCTACAAATGGACATAAATACAGATGGAAACACAGGCTGAAACATAGACAGACTGATGTAGACATGCAAACACACAGATAATAAGCACATGGACACACACACACATACAGGTACACACACACATACAGACACAAACAAACAGAGACACACACACACACACACCCACACACAGACACGCACAAATACTTACTCACATACAGATACACAGAGGCACAGACACTAGTGTCATTAAAACACAATTGATTTGTAAGGGGATCAAGGATTCTAAGTAGAAGGCAGAAGAATGAAGTTGAGGTACACATAAGAAATTATTGAACGGACGTTCCCACTCAATAAGCTGAATGGCCTCAATCTGCTCATTTCCTTAATGCTCCTGCGGTATTATGCTATCAGGCATTCTCTTCCTGAGACAGCAGCAGAAGCTGGGTGCGAAACATATTTGATTGGAAAAGGGCTTTGGGAATGTGGGATAGGTTTGGAGTCCGGAATGGATTATGTTCCTAATTATTCTCTCCTTATGTCTGAAAAGAGGTGGTGATTTGATGTTCAGCTAACACAGTTTGAAAATAACAATCCCACAATGAAATAAGGATGTCCCTTTCCCTTTAGTGTTGTGCTACCTGTGTTGTCCTCATCCTCAGGGAGCATTGAACACTCGGTTATTGAAGATATTCAAGGCAGAGCTCGACTGATCTTTACTGGACAGAAGGGTCAGTGTTTATTGGGAACAGACAGGAAATGGATGATCAGACACACTCGGATCAGCCATGAACATTCTGAATGGAGAAGCCGAATGGGCAAACTTCTGCCCCTCTTCCATATATTGTTACCTCAATCCACTCCTCGATGCTCTTATACAGATATACTGCTGTCCCTACCCCATGTGTTGTTCCCTCAATCCACCATCGATGCTGTTACAGGGTTGGGGACCACTCCATTCTGTCAGACAGGATCGTTACGAGGACACAGGAGGAGACCATTCCGCCCATCTAAGGAATTACACAGGATTATAGAATTAATTCAGCTCATTCAGTACACTACACAGTCCAGGAGGAGACCGTTCAACCCACCTGAGTTGCTACACAGGAATAGGGAAGCTGTCACAGGAAATAGAAAGTAGAGATAAATGTTTATTTTCAGGCTGCAAAGCTGTAACTGATGGAGTGACTCAGGGATAACTGTGGGGTCATCAATGATCAACAATCTGTATCAAAGATCTGGTGGAAGGGAAGGGAATGACTTGGAGCTCAATTAGCTCATACACCAAGATGGTCATTCAATGTGTCGTCAAATGGAGGTAGTGAGTCTACAATGTGATACAGGCAGGGAAGGTTAGTGAGCAAACCTTCAGCAGAAAAAACATGAGGTAAGTTGTCTCTTTTGGCATGAAGGTTGAAACAATGGTAAACAATTTAAATTGAGAGACACTGCTGAACTCTGTGATACAGGAGGTTTCCATGTTCTTGCGATATGAATCATATGAAGTCAGATGCAGCAAGTGATTTGGAAGGTAAGTGGAATGATGCTGTTTTTGGCAAAAGGTATCAGGTGTAATTGCAGGAAAGTTTTACTGCATCTGTACAGGGCATTGCTGAGACCACATCTGATGTACTGTGTGCAGGATTGATCCTCTAACACTAAAGTAAAAAGATAATTATTTTCGAAGATTTTCAAAGAGGTTTCCCTTTACTCATTCCTTTTGTTGTGGGGGATTATCCGTTTTGATCTTAGCTGAGAAATAATATTGAACCATCCATGACTTTCTGAAAAGTGTATCAGCTGGATGCATATTATCTCCTGTCAGGGAGACTAAAGCTAGAGAATAAACTTTAAGAAAAATATGCATTGATATTAACACACAAACTATGAAGACACCTACCAATATTTACAAATTACACAGACACATGTAATCATGTCAGCAAATTATAAAGTGGGGGCATTTTTTGTGATTGGAAGGAATTGTGTACAAGAGCAATGACGCACCTGCATTTAATCCATAATCAGGTTTTACAGAGAATGTCCAGGAGATCGCACATGGTCCGGTTTGGTGTTCAGTTTGCATAATTGTATGTTGCAACACAGAAAGGGAGAAAAATGTTCCCTGTCTGAGAGGCAGCAACCGATTGATCCCTCTCTCTTACTTTTTTTCCGCCCGATAGCAAAGTATGAGACCATAAAATCTCTGAGTCATCTTTATCACTTGCGATGGATTCCTGGTGAGGATTCACTGGAATCTCTCCACTGCCTGAAATGAAGGGAATTCAACCAAATCCAACTGTTCCAGAAAGAAATCCGACTACCGGTAGCTTGTGTGAGCAGAATAACTTGAAAGACAGAATAACATTTGGGGCACTCTGTCATGTCAACATTTGTTATGAGTTCAACTTTCTGTGTCTCACATTTTTCTCGAAAATGACTTACTCTGATACCTATATCATTGGCCACATCACTAAACTGGTTGCATTCAAGTTTGGTGTAAACAGAGGAGGAGTGGGACTGGAAAAGGACATAGTGACCCTTCAACATTTGTTGGAACACAAATGAGAAATTCTCAAAGGGCTGTTCAAGTGGAAATTCCCTTCCCCAGAGGATTGTGGTGCCAGGATGTTTGCATTTATTCAAAGTAGTTTTTGTTATGTAGTAAAATGGTATACACATAGAAACAGACAGGGTGCTGAGACCAAAACCACATGGAGCAGTAACAAAGTATCTAATAGCCCACTCCTGCTGCTCAGTTCTGTGTTGCTATGTTTTATTCAACCCCTCATAGCTCCTGCAAGGAGCAGAGGGAGGCCACTTGTCCCAGATACCTGGTCAGCAGTAACACAGGATCTCATTCAGTCCCTCAAGACTGTCACACATGGTTTGGTGTAGGTTGGAAAATGTTATTTGGTTCAAAAGACGCCTCTGGTCTCTTTACAGAGTGTTTCCTCTCTGCAACTTGTGGTTCATTTGTTGGTGATATCATAGACCCAGATTCACTGTGAATACAGTCCCCATACCTCAACCAGACATGACTCAAAAAATACTTTCCTCTCTCAGATTGCAACGTTGAATAAAAGAACGTTCAAGAAAATTACAACAAACAACTTTGCAATTACTGAATATAAAGACAAAAGGAACAGGATCAGGTAATTCGGATGATCAAGCCATTGCATAACATCATGGCTGATCTACTGTTGACAGTAACTCCTCTTTAATGCCCAATTATTCACCCCTTAGCTCTCTGACAGGTCAAAAATCCACCTACCTCCTCCTTAAATGCTTTCAGTGATGTATCTCCCCTAGCTCTTCAGCCCAGATAATTCCTGACAGTGGTTACCTTCTGTGAAAGGAAAACACTTGCTACACATACATTGTCATCTATTGTTATGAACAAGAGGCGAACACAAGGGCTCAGAAAAGAGTGAATGCCTTTGATACCAAGGTAGTATTTGACTGAGGATGGCATTGCGACCACATACTTATTAGAGCTGAATGGGAATCAGGTGTAACCTTCCCACTGAACGGGGTCTTTCAGAACAAAAATAAAGAGGTTTGGGGTCAGTCGCCAACAATCCTCTCAGTCCCAAGATATCTCTGCAGGAGATCATCAGGTAAGCCTCCACAGCACAAACATCTTCAGCTGCTCCTTCAATGTCTTTTCCTATTATAAGATCGGAATTAGGTATGATGACGGAAGATCACAGAATATTCAGAACATTTTGCCCCCCATCAGCTCCTGAACCATTCTGTGTCCATGTGCAGCAAGACCCGGACAGTATTCCGGTTTGTGCTGATAAAGTGTCGGCAAGATTTATGTAACAGCACGGCCAGACACTCCACATTTCCACAGTTAAAAGAGGAGCTCACTCAGCATCTCAAGCTGGTTGCACACGGGTATGAGGTAGCATTCAGGAACAGGAAGAGCGACAGCACATTTAATACTCCTGCCTGTTACACAGGAAGAAGAGTGGTCTGTTCAGTGCATTGAGCTGTTAAACAGGAACAATAAGAGTCTTAAACCTACTCAATGAGACCAGGAGGAGGCTATTCATCCCCATGAGACAGTTATACAGGAACAGGAGGAGGTCATTGACATTCTAACATGACAAACCAATGAAACAGAGACTGCACTGATAGAGGGCTCCATGGTGTTAATCATGGTTCCATTGCTTGTAGAACGTGTGCTACTTTAACAAGCTTTGCTGGCAGTGGGGAGTGAAGCCAAATGATTTGTGCCAAATCTTAAGGAGGCATTTCCATCTCCGAGAAGACACACTCATGTTCTCCATGGAGATCAGAATCTGGTGGGAATAGGTAACTGTTTTAGCATGAAAGTATTGTGTCAGCTGTAGTGATTGCGGATAACGAGACTTTCAGTGCAGGAGCATACACCAAATGCACTGTATTAATGTGGGGAGAGTTTATTCAAACACTGGCCCTCTGTCTCTCTCATGTGAAATAGGGATTGGGTGTTGAGTGAAGAGAATATTTTCAGAGGCTCTTAAATTACCGACAGTCATGTAACCTGAGTAGAAAAGAAGCCATGGAATTTTTTCGCAATATCAGTGTCTATTTAGAATTATCCCTCCCCCTCAAGGTTCAATGAAATCAACTCTCATTCTCTCACAACGCCAGAGATTAATCTTTACTCTCTCCTCATGGCAGCATCATCCCAGGGATTAGTCTGGTGAAGCTCCATTGCACTGTCTCTGTGGCAAGGCGATCATTCCTTATAAAGGAGAGAAAGTCTGTCCACAATATCACAAATACTGCCTCAACAACGCTCACAGCAATGATCACAATAACCCTTTTTCCTCTTAGACATGTCTGTTTATTTCCTGTAGCATAAAAAAGATTTCTTTCTCTCCACACTGCTGGAAAGAGTCAACTCTTTATGAAGAAATTATTGTTGCTGCTGTGGAGATTATGGAATAATAACTGTATTAATGTTGGGAGAGTTTATTTTAAAGCCTGAACCTCTCTGTCTCTCTCTCTCTCTCTCTCTCTCTCTTTCTCTCTCAATCTCTCTCTCTCTTTCTCTTTCTCCTCACTATCCCTCTGTCTCAGTCGAAATAGGGAGTGGGGGTGGTTGGGTTGAGGCTCTTAAACTATCGAGAATCATGTAATCTGAATGAAAAAAACCCATGGAACTTATCACCGTATCAGTGTCCATCCCCCATAAGATTCAATGCAATCACCACTTATTCTCTCACTAAGCTTCACTCACTGATCATGGTGCCATCATCCCAGAGATTGGTCTAGTGAAACGTGAGAGAAAGTCTATCCACAGTGCCCCAAATACTTCTCAACAACACTCTCGGGGCGATCACAAAACATATTTTCTCTCATTTAAACACCGCCATTTCTTTCCTGTGCCACAAAAAGCCATTCCTTCTCTATGAACTACGACTGACATGGAATTTATAAATCCCTTACATCTGTACGTCAGCATCAATAAAGCCAGCAGCAGAGATACCTATGGAGATGTGCATCACTGTCAGGGAGAATTTCAATGAGATTGAATACACCTAAAATAGGGGATGATCACATAAGATGTAGCAATACAGAAAACGGGCAGAGAAAGGGAGCTATCTTTACTTTTGTTCTTCTCTCACAGGATGTATGCTGCCCTGTTGAGGCCAGCATGTTATGTAGGTCTTGAACTGAGTGGCTGGTTCAGCTGTTCCACAGTACCATAAAGAGTAAAATGCATAGCTATGGATTTGTAGTGTTACGACGCAGGTTAAATCTTCCTGCTTAATTAAAACCAGCAACAGAGGAAAGATTTATCCCATGCAGGGATTTGTGATAATTCTAGAGTCCAAATCAATTTAAAGTAAAAATTAACAACTTTATTTCTTAAAGTATAACAGAGAATAATAAACGAATGACTATTTACAACTTCTTCCTCTAACCTGTCTTTGACCTTCCCCCTCCACAATACGAGTCCGAGAAGACTCCTAATTAAGCTTTACAAAACAAAATTTCTTATCTCAAAACCAGGAAGCTTTCGGTTCTTCTCCATACTCCTGTCTTCTTTAATTCTTGGGGACTCTGCTTCACCAGTTACTAATCATTAAAAGTAAATATAGGAGAGCTGTTTTTCAGGCAGTCTTTGTATGCTGGTATCTTGGCAGTTCTCCTCTCAACTGTTCAATTTTCCATGATCTTGTACTGCCAAACTATTGCGGATTGCATCATTGGCTTTTAAGATTGTCAATATAATATATTCAAACTTGGTTGGAGGTGGGTATTTTCGGGTACAATTTAAAATGTTTTGCTGAATTTGTTTTTGTTTCGAGACAATGAGCTAATCGGGTTGTTTGACCAAATGTTACATTATATCTATTTTTCAGAACACTTGTGCTGTCAGGTAGTTATTACTGGCTTTTAATTCTCTCAAAGGTACACTTCACCCATGTGTTCATCACAGAAGTCACATGGAAACCTGACGAGGGAAGCATAATACATTGACTTCCCTAAAGGACTTGAGGCAAGCTGATTGATTTTTATAGCAAATGATAATGGTTGCTTTTAAACACTCCTATTTCCTTCATGAGACATCAACAGACCATTATTCTGTGGCTCTAGGTTATGAGTCACTGGCTTGACCACCATAAACTGTCTTCACGTATGTGCAGAGAACAAGTTCTCGAGAGCAATTATTTAGTGACGGACATGTGGTTAGAAAGAATGTGGAACGGTTGCATCCGGATTGAACAAAGGCACAAATGGTTTATTCAGATGTTGCACTGAGACTGAGGAAGAGACTGGGATATCATGATGGTGGTATTGGACAGGATTAGTGAGTGGGGAGGACATGGAGATGTAAATCTGTGAAGGACAAAATGGATTATGGAGTTTGTGAACAGTCTGGTTCCTTCTCGTGTATCAGTGAGTAATTTATAAATAGTAGTTTGATAGTTATAATATATATATAATGAAATGAATTTTTGCTTGGAACTGAAGACATTGTCTTGCACTTTCCAAATTTTATATATCACGGCAGAAATTCAGTTCAACGCAGTTTAGTAACCAAATATAATGAGTTACCAGGAACACCAACTATAGCGAGGATGGGATAGTAACCACCTTGAATAATCCAAAGGATATCCTGGATCCGATATGCTAATGATATCCAAGGCTGAGAAAGATAGTAAAGACCCAAGGATAAGCTCATGTCTGTTATTATAATATTGCAGTCTAATATTCTCAGATTCTGATACGTTGTTGAACCATTCCAGTCTATTGATCTCAGATTCTGATGCATCGTTGTACCATTGCAGTTTACTGTTCTTAGATTCTGATCCCTTGTTGGAACATCCCAATCCAAGGTCCTCAGATTATGAACCATCATCGTAACGTTCCAGTCTAAGGTTCTCAGATTCTGATCTTTCCTCCCCCTCTCTCTCGAGCTGCTCCCTGTTAGTGCTGTCAGTGATGCTCCTACGCATACTATGGGATAACACATTGAAAAGAGCCAATTTATCATTCAACGATGGAAACTTTCCACTGGGATAATTAGGATCCACGGAGATTGACCTTAATCACAGTTACTAAACAAATAGCTCCAGTTAACCCCTTTCAATTTAATAATGATTTTATTAAAATTCAAAAGAACATTTAGAATTTACACATTTGGCATGGGATATGTGGGGGTGGCTGAGGGAAGAAATATTGTAGATGGTCGATAGAATGCGTGTAATCATTCAATCTGCCTTGGATATGGGAGTAATGTCAAAGGATTGTCAGAATATAAACACGTTTCTCCGTTTATAAATTGAAACATACATTCTTTAACTACTGATCAGTGATTATAATGTCTGTAAAATATGGAGATAAATTTTCTAGTGCATAATCTGACAGGAAAATATGCCTACGACAACATGAGTGATAACAGAAAAATGGAATGGATATGTTAACAGAAAATATGACGTGACACACAATTCAGATGGTTGTTGAGGATCAGAGAGGGCTGGTGAGGGTCATGCTGTTAATGTTATCGATGTCAATCAACTGTGATTAAGTACCATTCACTGGACTTCAATTGCAGTGTGATTATGATATTGGGGATATGGCTTCTGAGACTGGGGGAGGGAACATGAGATTTCCCAGTCATCAGTATTGAAATGTTACTCTATATAAATCATTTGAAGATCAAATTCCAGGATACAACCGCAAGAAGGAATGAGGAGAGCCAATATTATCCATACAACCAGAAGACATTGGAGCAGAAAATTGACCAGTAGTTCCATTGAGCCTGCTCCACCATTCAATGATGGCTGTTAAGCTTCTCAACCCCATTCTCCCGCTTACTACCTGTAACCCTTGATCCCCTTTTCAATCAAGAACCTATCTGTCTCACTCTTAAATATACTCAATGACCTGGATTCGATAGCCCTCTGGGGCAGTGAATTCTATAGATTCACCACTCTCTGTCTGAAGAGGTTTCTCTTTATCTCTGTTTGAAAAGGTCTTCTCTTTACTCTGTGCTCTCGGGTGCTAGTCTCTCGTACCATTCGATATGTCTTCCTAAATCCATTCTGTCCCAGGTCATTTAGTATTCTGTAAGTTTCAATTAGACCTCCTAACATCTTTCTGAACTCTATCAAATACAGACCCAGAGCCCTCAAATATTCTTCATATGTTAAGCTTTCCATTCCTGGCACCATTCTCGTGAAGCTCGTCTGAAAACGCTCAAGGATCAGTCCATCTTTCCTGAGATATTGGACCCAAAACTGTGCACAATAATCCAAATGTAGCATGACCAAAACCTTGTCAAGCCTTAGAAATACATCCCTGCTTTTATATTTATGCCTTCTTGAAATAAATGCCATCATTGTATTTGCCTTCCTAACTACTGACAACCTGCAACTTTACCTTTCAAGACTCCTGGACTAGAACTCCCTAGCCTTTTTTTCTCTTCAGATTTCTGAATTTGCTCGCTATTTAGAAAATAGTCCATGCCTCTATTCATCCCAGCAAAATGCTTTCCCACATTGTACTCCATCTGCCACTTCTTCACTCACTCTCCAAACCTGTGAAAGTCTTTTAGCAGGTGAAAGTGAGGACCGCAGATGCTGGAGATCAGAAGTGTGGTCATAGAAAAGCACAGCCAGCATCCGAGGAGCAGAAGATTCGACGTTTCAGGCATAAAGCCTTCATCGGGAATGTGGGGTGGGCGGAAGGGTGCAGAGAGATAAACGGGAGGGGCTGGCGCTGGGAGGAAGGTAACTTGGAAGGCGACTCCTAGATGAAGGTGGGTGGTGATAGTGATAGATCAGAGTGGAAGTTGGAGTGGACAGTCGGGAAGGAAGAAGGACAGGCATGCCAGTTCAAGAGGGCGGTACTGAGTTGGAAGGTTTGATCTGGGATAAGGTGGAGGGAGGGGAGATGAGAAAATGGGTGAAATTGTCCTTAATAACGTGTATTTGCAGGGTCACAAGGCAGGAGATGATGCATTCTTCCTTCAGACGTCAGGTGGCAAGAATCTGGCAGTGGAGGAGGCCAAAAATTTGCAAGACTTGGCGGAGCAGGAGGGAGAGTTGAAGTATTCTGCCACAGGACAGTGGGGTTTTTGGGTTTGGGTGTCCGTGAATGTTCCCTGAATCGTTCTGCAAGTTGACGTCCTGTCTCGCCAATGTAGTGGATACCAGGAGCAATGGGCAGACTAGATGTGGTGTTTGGATGCACAGGATGTTCTCTGCCTGATGTGGAAGGATCCACTGGGCCTTGGGTGAAGGTGAGGAGAAAGGTGTTGGTACAGCTTTCATATCTCTTGCAATGGCAAGGGAAGGTACTGGGAGTGGAAGGTGGCTTGGTGGGGCCACGTGGACCTTACGAGGGAGGTTGTGAGGGAATGGTCTCAGCAGTTTGATGGTAGGAATGGGAGGAAGTAAATCTCTGGTGGTGGGGTCCGACTGTTGGTGGCAGAAATGGCGGAGGATTATGCGTTGTATCCTGAGGTGTGGGAAGTTGAGGAAATGCTCTCGAGCACCCTCCTGTAGCCGAACTTCCTCTTCAATGCTACCTGTCCCTCAATCTGTTTTTGCAATATTTGAAAGCTTAGCTAAAATGCCCTCAGTTTCTTCGTATAGGTAATGAATGCACAAAGTGAAAAGTTGTGGCCCCATCACTGAGTCTTGTGGAACACCACGTGTCACTGGCTGCCACCCTGAGAAGAACTCTTTGATTCCCACTCTCTGCTTTCTGTCAGACAGCCAAACCTCTATCCATGCTAGCACCTTGCCTCTAACACCATGGGCCCATATCTTTCTCAATAGCCTCACGCATGGTACCTTGTCAAAGGATTCTTGAGCTGCAGATGGATAACATCTATCGGTTCCCCTTGATCTAATCTGCTCATTTCTCCCTCAAAGTATTCTAGCCGGTTTGTCAGGCATGACCTCCCCTTGATTAAACATGCTGACTCTGTCCTATTTTACGAAAGACCTACAAGTATTCAGAAATCCTATTCACCACGATGGATTCCATGATGTTACCCACAACCAAGGTTAGACTAATCAGTCTGCAGTTTTACATGTTCTGCCTAAGTCCCTTATTAAACGGGGTTGTCATGTTCGCAAGTATACAGCAACTTGGTCCTTTCGTGGTTTTAGTCATTCCTGAAAGATTACCACTTACACTTGCACTAAATCTTCAGCTATTTCGCTTACAAGGTTGCGGTGTAGTCCAACTGGTCCAGGTGAGTTATCTACATTCAGGCCATTCCGTTTTCTAATGTGCTCTTCTCGGTGATAGTCACCGTATTCAGGACTGCCCTCTCACTCTCTTCAATTCTT
>NC_083443.1:1527674-1636572 GCF_020745735.1 Hemiscyllium ocellatum | reverse complement strand
GGGAAATTACTCGTGTCTTCCACCATGAAGACTGATGCAAAGTTCCTCAGCTATTTCTTTGTTTCCAACCACTGTCTCTCCAGCATAATATTCTAGTGGTCCATATTCACTTTTACCTGTCTTTTGCACTTTATATATCTAAATAATCTCTTACAGTTTCCTTTGTATTACTGGTTCGGTTAGCCCCATATTTAATTTTCTCCCTCCTTATTTATTTTTTCTTGACTTCTGTTGGCCCAATTGTTCTGTTTCCTCTGCCCTTCACCGCATTATATGCTTGCTCTTTTTCTTATATGCAATCCCTGACTTCCCTTGGCAGCCCTGTTGCCTCATCCTCCCTGTACCATGTCTCTATTACTCAGCATGAATCTCTGTAGTGTCTCCTGAAGTAATCTTGGAATCTCCTGCCATTGCTGTTCCCCTGTCTTTCCTGCTAGCCCCCTGTCCCGGTCAATTCTACCCAGCTTCTCCCTTATGCCTCCCCAGTTGCCTTTATTCAGCTGAAATACTGTTAACTCTGATTCTTTCTTCTCTCTCAATTGCAGAATAAATTCAACATGTTCTCATCACTGCTTCTGAAGTTGACCTTCACCTTAAGCTCCCTTATCTAGCCTGCGTCATTAAATCCAGTGTCATCTGTTCCCGAGTGGGCTCCACCACATGATGCTCCAAAAAGCCATCCGGTAGACATTCATCAAATTCCTTTTCTTGTGACCCACTACCAACCTGGTTTCCCATTCCACTTGCATATTGAAATCCCCACTTTGCCTTACCTACAGATCTTTTCTATCTCCTTGTGTATCTTGTGCCCCAGCTCCTGACTACTCTTTGGAGGCCTGTGCAAGTCTCCAACTGTGGTTGTCTTTCCTTTTGGTTTGTCAATTCTACCCACGTAGATTCTACACCATCTGACCTTACTTTTTTCTTACTATTGATTTAGTTTTCATTTCTTAATAATAATGTAAACCCACTCCCTCTGCCACCTATCTTTTTGATAAGATATATTTCCTTGAATATCCTGATACCCTTGCAGCCACTTCTCTGTGATGCCCATAACATCATACCTAACAATTTCAATCTGTGGCACAAGCTCTTTCACCCTATTCCTTATGCTGCATGCATTCAGATAGAACCCCTTCAATCTTGAATTAACGGTTCCTCTTCTCATTGTCATTTGTTTGTCCAGTGTGCTTGAAGTATGATTGCTTACACTTTGCATACTCTCTGTCCTATTTGCGTCTATGCTGGAGATTTTAATAACCTCTCCCGAGCTCTGTACTCTTACCTCCTCTTTTCTAATTAAAACCTATAATGGAACCCCCACCCCGCGCACACACCCTCCTAATTAGTTTAAAGCTCTGTCTCCAGCCTTAGTTAGGATTCACTCGGATTCTGGTCCCAGCACGGTTCAGATGAAGACTGTCCCATCGGAACAGGTCCTTTCTTCCTCAGTAATAAAATGTGTTTATTCAACACAAAATACAGGGACAAAAAAAAACAAGTTTTCCGTACATACCAAAACATGAAAACTACAAAGAGACAAGTTTGTTAAAATACACTTACGATGTGGAGCTATATAAATTGAAATGTGAATTACAAAACCACGGATGAGGTGTTCAAGCTTTATCAATCATTATTTGACCCACAACTGAGATGCTGATTTCCCCCCAGTCAGTGATCCCCCTCACTGAGATTCTCTCGCCCTTCCTCTCACACCGTGTCTAGAGGGACGACAAGTTCCTGTTTGCCCAGAATATTTAAATTAATTCACTATCTCCCTGTAACCAATCCATTCTTCTTATGGATCCTGTTCAGCCGTCATCAACCCGGCTCTGTGATATTATTCGTGATAAATGATCTGGGATGAGAGCATAGTGCTCACAGGGTACGGCCCCATGCTGTCTTCTGATCTAACTTCACACTCGTCTGACTCCCCTTGCTCTCACTCACTCTGTCGCTCAATTTTATCTACATTCCTTTTATCTCTCTTCACTTCCTTTTTCTCTGTTAAGTTTTCTCTCTCTCACGCACACACACACAGACACACACACTCTGTTCTCTCTGTTTTCAAATTGTGATGTTGGAGAGCTCGTCGGTGTACAATGGGCTAAATGGCCTCCTTCAGTGCTCTATTAATTCTGAAGCTCTCTGACCCACAATAAAGACTTCAGGTGCCTGGAGAGACAAGCTGGTCCTGTAAAGGATACAGTGCAGAATCATCCTTTATCTCTTCCTGTTGTCTGATATGCAGCGGCCTTGAAATATCTGTTCAAACAAAATAAATTGAAATTCGAACAGTCGGGAGGACGTTCACCAGATGATTATCCTGTCAGGATTTAACAAGCAGTTCCCACATACAAAATGTGGAAATGCCTGATAGCAGCTCCTCCCAATTGACACGTCCTAGCTCTGCCTGATACTGACGTAATTTGCCTTCCGTCAATTCAGTAGCTTTTCACAATGTCCTGACTTATCCATCTTCATAGCTATCTTAAATATGAAGGTTTAAAAAATCACACAACACCAGGTTATAGTCCAACAGGTTAAATTAGAAGCACACTAGCTTTCGGAGAGACGCTCCTTCATCAGATGATAGTGGAGGGCTCAATCGTTACACAGAATTTATCTCACAAATTTACAGTGTGATGTCACTGAAAGTATACATTGAAAAATTGATTGTTTGTTAAGCCTTTCATCTATTAGAATACAGTGATAGTTTCACTTCTTTCATGTGTAAATCACAAAACCTTTTCTTTACAAAGTTGCATTCTCGGGTTGGCTGTTAACAATGGTGATAGCTAGACAATATGTTGAAGATGATGGCCCCCTGTGTCCTCTGTCTATGCCCCAATGCTTTGAGTGATTCTAATCTAAAAAGTGAGATCACGGAGTTTTACAAAAATTCATGCAGTTTTTGAGCTCAGAGTTCTACATGAATGCATACAGTTTTTGAGCAAAGTACAACGTAACTCTGCAAGTACAAATTCACCACACAAAATATATGTATGCCACAGTAGCTTAAACCCTCCTGAGTGACAATAGCAAACCTGCCTGCCAGGAGATTGCTGCCAGTTCACGTCAATCCCGTCCATCTTGTGTATTTCATACTGACCAAGAAATCCCAATGACCCACATATCGGAGATTTCTGCCAGCTCAGATGCATCCCGTCCTTCTTGTGTATGTCCTACCGACCCTGGGAATCCCAATGATCCACATATTGGAAGGGCTGCCTACACAACCAGCTCTTTGGCCATGTTTTTAACTGTACTATCTTCCTATTCCTAACCTCACTGGCACGTGGCATAATCTAGTCTCTCCAACATTCAAGTACCCTTTCAGCACAACTCCGGCAAGACCGTTACTTTAAAATGGATAAACTTGACAATAAAAATGTAAGTGTGATCTCATTAACCAGGAAAGTGGAGCCCAATGAATCAGTCACAATGACCATAGGATCTGATATCTATCACCTCCATCAAACCTGTGTGACAAGGTATACATATGGAGCATTTATTTGTAGATGGACGAGGATAAACAGAAGTTAGTCCAAAAGACCAGAAAATGTCAGAACTGATGGGTGCCATTCAGCCTGTTTACTCTGCTTTGTTGTTCAATTGGATTTCAGCTATTCTGTTCCTTTTAATGATAGGGTCTTTACCCCGCATCCCTAGCGGGTCAGAAAGTGCCCTGTGTCTTTGTGAGCTCCTTGCGTAGGGAGCATCCAGTGCCAGGCGATGGGGTGTGGGGAATCCCGGGGTGGCCCGATGAAAGGCTGCATGCAGTGACGGATGGACTCAGGGATTGAGAGAGACAGAGTAGGTAATCAGGGACATGCACTCACATAAGTAGCTGGGCAAGATTCCCAAGCACTCAGGAAGCCTGAGGACCAGAGCCACTTTTACAATAAACCCGTCATATTTGCAGCAATTCTGCATCAAACACAAGCAAATATACTGTAGATTACAGAAAACTGAAACAAACACAGAAACATACAGTGGAGAGAGAAAAGAGGTAATTCTCCCAATGCAGAGACTGCAAAATCTCCAGAAAGATAGGGTCCAGAGATTGGAATTGAACCCGACTCCCTGGCACTGTGAGGCAGCAATGTTGTGTCACCACGCTACCCAATGATGGACAATAGGATTAGTATAGTTACATTAGTATATTTTCGACAGTCAGTTAACTGGAATGCTCTCACTCAGCCTGTCTAAGATTGGAAAGCCTTTATACAGCAGCAGAGGACAATTTAAGAAGCAATAAAGTGGTGAACAAGTAAGCTAGTTCGCGTTAGAAAAGGAGATTGCAGGCGTTTTGTTAAGATATATAAATGGGGAGAGTGAACATTGGAGAACCAGAAATTGAGGCTGGCTGCAGAGAAATGGGGAACAAAGAATTGGAGAATGAACTGAATAGGCACTTTCCATCAATCCTCACAATGGTAGACACTAGGAAAATTGCAGAACTGCAAGCGAGTCAAGGGTGAGGGATGGGGTTAGTGATCGCTGTGGAGGAGGTAATGGGGAAGCTACAATGTTTGAAAATGGATAAATGACACAGACTGGACGGATAACAACCAAAGTTCTGAAGTAATTAGAGGAGGAGATTTTGAAACCATTGGTCGTGGCTGTTCAGGAATAACTATCATCAGACAGAGTCTCAGAGAACTGGAAAATGGATAATGCAAAATCTCTGTGTCAGAAGGAAGAAAGGCAAAATACAGGAAATCATAGGGCAGTTTAGCCTGGCATCGGTCGTTATTAGAGATTTAGAGTGCATTGCTAGCAATGAGATTGCAGAGTACTTGGAGGTACATGGTAAAGTAGGGCTGAGTCAGCATGGCTTTATCAAGGAGTGGTCCCGCTGACAGGTCTGTCAGAATTCTTTCAGAAGATAATGAGCAGGTTTGACAAAGGGAGGATGTGATGTGATTTGCAAATAGGGAGTGTGTTAAATTTGAATCTGTGTTAAATTGAATCATGTTAATTTATTGGTTACAACTTGCATAAGCAGATGTACGAAAACAACTAAAAATTGTAAAGGAGCAATTCAATAGTAGTTAAATAAAGTAAGGATGGAGGGTCGGGTGATGTTTTGTCTCTCCATGATATGGGAGTGTTGGAGCCCACTGTGGATCACAGTGACCATGTCTGGAGTAAATGTTGCATGCAAGCAGAACTCTGGTCAGAGTCGATGAGCTGGAGTTTAAGCTTCAAACATTGCCAGGCACCAGGGAAGGGGGAGAGTTCCCTGGATGCTGTGATTCAGGAGACAGTTACACTCCTTAGATCAATTGACTCAAATTCAGGCAGTGGTTAGAAAGCGGAGGGTTTGGCTATGAGTGAGGCAGATAGACGGATCCAGGAGGTAGAGTTGCAGGAGCCTCAGCCCCTGTCCGTGTCTAACAGGTTCAAGAGTCTTGTTCCCTGTGTGAATGGGAATGGGGATTGCAGGGAGGATGAGTTGATTGGCCACAGTACCGAGTTGAGCGAAGCTTTCAAGTGGGGAAGAGAAGAGAAATATTATTGTAATTGGGGATAGTATTGTTAGCGACATAGACACTGTTCTCTGTGATTGGTATTGAGAGTCCTGAAAGTTGTGTTACCTACTGGTGTTTGGGTAAGGGATATCTCATCTGGGCTGCAGAGTAACTTGGAGTGGGAGGGTAAAGATCCATTGGTCGTGGTCTGTGTGGGTACCAACGACAGAGATAAAACTAGGGCAGAGTGTCTTCTAAGGGATACGAAGAGCTTGGAGCTAATTTAGAAAAAAGAATCAAAAAGAAAATAATCTCTGGATTACAGCCTAAACCATGAGCTAATTAGCACAGGGTCAGCAGGAAAATACGTTGCTCAAAGTTTGGTGTGGGAGAAATGGGGTTTGTATCATGGGACATTGACACCAGGACTGGGGAAGGAGGGCACTGTTCCGATCGTACGGTTTTCATCTGAACCGTGTTGGGACCAGAGTCCAAGCAAATCGCATACCTATGGGCTGTAGACTGGACATTAAGCTAAATGGGGGTGGGGTGGTGTCAGGTAAAGGGCAAATTAGAAAACCCGAATTAAAGGAGGGGGTAAGACTGCAGAACTCAAGAAGAAGGCGTTTGGTATGCTTTCCTTTATTATTCAGAGTATTGATAACAGGAGTTGGGAAGTCAGGTTGTAGCTGTACACAACATTGTTTAGGCCACTGTTGGAATATTGCGTGCAATTCTGGTCTCCTTCGCTTCAGAAAGATGTTGTGAAACTTGAACGGTTTCAGAAAAGATTTACAAGGATGTTGCCACAGTTGGAGGATTTGAGCTACAGGGAGAGGCTGAACAGGCTGGGGCTGTTTTCCCTGGAGTGTCGGAGGCTGAGGGATGATCTTATCGAGGGTTACAAAATTATGAGGGGCATGGATAGGATAAAAAGACAAAGTCTTTTCCATTGGGTCAGGGAGTCCAGAACTAGAGGGCATAGGTTTAATTTGAGAGGGGAAATGTATGAAAGAGACCTAAAGGGCAACTTTTTCATGCAGAAGGTGGTGAGTGTATGGAGTGAGCTGCCAGAGGAAGTGGTGGAGGCTGGTACAATTGCAACATTTAGGAGGCGGTTGGATGGGTATATGAATAGGAAGGGTTTGGAGAGACAGGGCCGGGTGCTGGCAGGTGGAACTAGATTGGGTTGGGATATCTGGTCGGCATGGGCAGGTTGGACCGAAGGGTCTGTTTCCATGCTGTACATCTCTATGACTCTATGACTCTAAGTTATTCAAATCTCCAGTACAGACGCAGAGAGTATGTAAAATGTTAATATTCAAACTTCAAACTTTCAGGACAAACAAATGACGATGAGAAGAGGGATGGTTAATACCGGGTTAAACTGTGATATCGGAATGCATGCAGTATAGGGAATATGATAAATAAGCTTGTGACTCATACTCAAACTGGCAGGTCATCATCACGGAGACATTGCTGGATCAGGATTGCGAGCTGAATATTCAAGGATATGCATCCTATCAAAAAGACAGGCAGTTGGGCAGAGGGGATGGGGTTGTCTTATTAGTAAGAAATGAAATTAAATCAATAATAAGAAATGAAGTAAGGTCAAATGGGGTAGAATCTGTGTCAGTAGAATTGAGGAATCGAAAAGGTAAAAACAGGTAGTTGGAGTTCTGTTCAGGCCTCCAAACAGTAGTCAGGAGCTGGGGTGCAAGATACACCAGGAGGTAGAAAGATGTGTAGGAAAGACAAAGATACAGTGATCATGTGGGATTTCATTACGGAGGTGGGTTGGGAATTCATCTTGATGTGATTTGCAAGAAAAAGAATTTCTGAAATGTCTATGAGATGGCTTTTTGGAGCAGCTTGTGCAGGCAGACTAGGTTAGGGAGCTTAAGGTGAAGAAAATCATAGGAGGCAGTGATCATAATATGATTGAATTTACTCTCCAATTTCACATGGAGAAGTTAGAATCAGAGGTAATGGTATTAAAGCTGAATAAAGGCAATTACAGAGGCATGAGAGAGGAGCTGGGTAGAATTGACTGGTAGAAGGGACCGGCAGGAAAGACAGTGGAGCATCAATGGCAGGAATTTTTTGTAGTAATTCAGAATACAGCAGAGATTTACCCCGAGTAAAAAGAGGCATGGGACATGGAGAATGAGGTGACAATGACTGACAAGGGAAGTCAGGTATAGCATAAAAGCAAAAGAGAAAGGATATAATGTGTCAAAGAGCAGTGGGAAACCAGAGGGTTGGGAAACTTACGAAGAAAAACAGAGGCCAAAAAAATAAAATAAGGAGGGAGACTATTAAATATGGGGGTAAGCTATCCAGTAATATAAAGGAAGCCTGTAAGAGTTTCTTTCGATATATAAAGTACAAAAGAGAGGCAAAAGTAGGCATTGTATTCCTGGAAAATGATACTGAGAGATAATAGTGGGGAACAAGAAAATGGCTGAGGAACTGAGTAATTACTTTGCATCAGTTTCATAGTGGAAGACACGAATAATATCTACAACATTCAGGAGAGTGAGGGGCTAGAGCTGAGTATGGTGGCCACCACCATGGAGAATATTCTAGGAAAAAGCTGAATGGCCTAAAGTTGGTTAAATAACCTGAAACAGAGGGATTAAATGCTTGTGTTATAATGGGGATAGCTGAAGAGTTAGTGGAGGTGATGGTGGTGATTTTTATGGAATTGCTGGAGAAATGAATGATCCGAGAGCATTAGAAACCCATTAACATGACATCCGTTTTTACCCAGGGAGTATGTAAGAAAAGACAAAAAAAAATCCACAATGAATAGCTTAACCTCGGTCGTGGATAGGATCCTGGATTCCATTGTGAAGGATGAGATTTCTGAATACTTGGAAGTTTTTGGTAAAATAGGGCAAAGTCAGCATGGTTCCATCAAGGGAAATTCATGCCTGACAAATTTGATGGAAATCTTTGAAGAAGAAATGAGCAGGCTCGATCAAGTGCAGCCAATGGATGTTATCCACCTGGACACCAAGAAAGCCTTTGACAAGGTGTCACACAGGAGATGACTTAGTATGATAAGGTCCGTGGCGTTAGAAGCAAGGTAGAGGCATGAATAGAAGCTTTTCTGTCTGACAGAAAGCAGAGATTGGGGATAAAATGGTCCGTCTCATGATGGCAGCCAGTGACAAAAGGTATTCCACAAGACTCAGTGTTGGAATCGTAACATTTTATTTGTTCCGTTAACAATCTAAATAATCAAACTGTGGGCAGTCTGGCTAGGTTTGCAGACGATACGAAGATAAGCAAATGGATTGGTCATATAGAGGAGGCAGAGAGGCTGAAGAAGGAATTGGCCAGGTAAAGGGGTTGGCAGATGCATTCTACCGTCGGAAAGTGTGAGGTCATGCACTTTGGCTCGAAGAATAGAGCATGGTCTATTTTCTAAATGGGGAGAAAATTCAGAAATCTGAAATGCAAAGGGACTTGGGAGTTCTAGTCCAGGGTTCTCTTAAGGTAAGCTTGCAGGTTGAGGCAACAGTTAGGACGGCAATTGCATTTATTATTAATATCATTTATTACGAGAGGAATTGAATGAAAGAACAGGCTGTACATAGCTTTGGTCAGACTACATTTGGAGTGTTGCGTGCACAGTTAAGCCCTATATCTCAGGAAAGATGTTCTGTCCATGGAGCGTGTTCAGAAGATTTTCACAGGAATAGTCAAAGGAGTGAAAAGTTTATTGTATGAGGAATGTTTGAGTCTTTGTGTCTATATTTGATAAAGTTTAGAAGGAAGAGAGGAAACATACAGAATACCGAATGACCTGAACAGAGTGGATGTTCATAAGATGCTTCCATTGGTAGGAGAGATCAAGACCCAAGGACACAGCCTTAGCTTAAAAGGAAAACCTTTTAGAACATTGATAAGGAGAAGCTTCTTTAACCAGGGAATGGTGAATATTGGAATTTATTGCCGGAGAAGGCTGTGTGGCCAGGTCATTGCGTATATTTGATATGGAGGTAGTTTTTTTTTGATTATCCAAGGGATCAAGCGTTACGGGGAGAAGGTCGAAGAATGGGTTTGAGAAACTTATCAGCGATGATTGAATGCCATAGTAGACTCGATGGGCACACTGGCTTAATTTCTGCTCCTATGTCTTATAGTTTTATGGTCTAAACCTTATGGAGGCACCTTGCATCTCTGAGAATATGGATTCATGTTCTTCATGAAGGTCAGAAGCTGGTGGGAATAGTTAACTGTTTTAGAATGAAGGTATTGTGACTGCTGTCAGGGTGGTGGATAATATGGCATTCAGTGCAGGATCACACACCAACTGCACTGTATTAATATGAGGAGAGTTTATTCAAAACCCGGATCTCTCTATCTCTGTCAATCGCCGTGGGGATTGGGGTTGGGGTGAGTAGGTGTACCATCCTCAGACGCACTTAAACTATCCAGAATCATGCATCCTGAGTGAAACAACAGTCATGGAATTTATCACCTTCTCAGTGTCTGTTTAGAACATAAGGAGTGATTGTCTATCCCCCTCAAGGTTCAATGCAATCACCTCTTATTCTCTCACAGCGCTACAGATCAACCTTTACTCACTCCTCATGGTACCATCATCCCAGGGATTAATCCGGTGGAACTCCTGTTCATTCTCTCTGTGGTAAGGAGATCACTCCTTATAAAGGAGATAAAATCTGTCCACAGTGCCCCAAATACTGCCTCAACAACTCTTTCAGAATTGATCACAATAATTCCTTTCCCTCACTTAAACTGAATGGCTGGTTCAGCTGTTCCACAGGGTAGTAAAGAGTAAAACACAGGACTGTGGGTTTGCAGTCACACAGAGACCTGACCAGGGAAGAATGGCCTTCTCTACTGGGCAAGAGCCAAGCTGATATCAACAGATTATTATTTTATGGCTCTAGATTATGAGCCAATGACGTAACTGCCATACACAGTCTTCCCATCTTTCTAATTCTGTGCCAAGAACAGCGTAACAATTGCAATTATTTCGTAATAGACACGTGGTAAGAAGGGACTTGAAACAATTTTATGTGTAGATTAGCAAAGGCTCAAACGATGGTTTATTCAGGAGTTGTACTGAGGCTGAGGAGGAGATTAGGATGTCATGATTGTCGTACTGGAAATGATTTGTGAGTGGGGAGGATATGGAATTGTAAATTTGTGCAAGAGAAAATGAATCAAGGAGAACAGTTTGTTTCATTCTCGCATTTTGGTGCGTAATTTGTATATAATCATTTCTTAGTTATCATTTGTAAGGAATGAAATCTTTGATTAGAACGAAAATCATTGACTTTCACCTTTCCAAAATTTACATCAATTCAGTTCAGACGGATTCACTAGGCAGATAGAGTGACTTACCAGGAACACCAACTATAGCAATGATAGGATAGTAACCAGCTTGACTAACTATCAGTACATCTTCAATCCGTCACGCTAATGATATCCAAGGCTGGAAAGCCAGAAAAGATCCGAGGATAAACTCCTGTCCATTGCAGGAACATTCCAGTCGAATGTTCTCAAATCCTGATCCATTGTTGGAACATTCCAGGCTAATGTTCCCAGATTCTGATCTCTCCTCCCTCTCTCTCTGAAGCTACTGATATCTGTTAATGGTGTGGGTAATGCTCCCGCTCATACTATGGGATAACACATTGAACGCATTCCCTCAATGATAGAAGAGGGAAACTTTTTAGGGAGCCATAGGATCCATGGAAACTCACATAATCACAATTGCTGAACAAATAGCTCCAGCTAACCTCTTTCAATTTGATACTGTTTTACTAAACTTCAAAATAATTATGAACATTTATGCATTCTGGATGTGAGTGTGACTAAAGGAAGGAATATTGGAGATGGCAGATTGATTGGTGTAATCATGCAGTCTGCCTTGAATATAGAGGCAATGCCAGAGGTTTAACAGAACATAAACATGCTTCTCTGCTCATGAATGGAGAAATCGAACCTGTAATTACTGATCAGTTATTTTGCAAAATCGGTAAAACATTGAAAGAACATCTTCCGTCCATGATCTGATGGCAACATGTGCCTTAGACAATCAAACGACTTGCATATGTTAACAGAGAATTGTACGTGACAAATACAATTCAGATTGTTATTCCAGAGTCAGAGAGGGCAAGCGTCGGTGTTGATGTTATCCATGTTAAGGAACTGTGATGGCGTGTCATTTACTGACCTCAATTACATTGTGATTATGACATTGGAGAAAAGACAGAAGATGGAGAGGACTGGGGGACAGGGCTGTTCAAACTGGGAAGTGATACAATGATGTTCCCTAGTTAAAAGTATTGGAATGGTACTCTTTATAACTCATATGAAGAACAGATTCAAGGATACAGCTACAATGAGAAATTAGCAGGGACAATATTAATGAAATGCATTTATGCAATACAAAATATAGAGACAAAATGATTTTCTATACAGACCAAAATATGCAAAGTACAAAGAGATAAGATTGTTAAAATGCACTCCTGATATGGAGCTATATAAATTGAAATGTGGATTAGAAAACGAGGAAAGTGGTGTACAAACTTTATCAACCATTATTTGATCCACTGCAGAGATGCTGATTTCTCCTCAGTCAGTGATACCCCTCACTGAGATTCTCTGGCCCAGTCTCTCACACAGTATCTGGAGGTGGAGTGGGAGTGTTGGTTGGGGTTGTCATTTCCTGCTGCTCATGGCACAGTTCATTTTAAAAATCCACCTTCGCCATGGAACTAGTCTACTGGTCTATTGGGATTTGTTCAGCTGTCAGTAACCCAGCTCTGTGATATTATTGGAAAGAAATGATCTGAGATGACAGCCAGTATCAGCAGAGCGCTCCCAGGGTATGGCACCCAGACAAAAGGCTTGCAGTTCAGAGGAATAATACTTCCAATTTTTGTCTGTCTGTATTTAGCTACCCTCTGATCTGTCTTCTGATCTGCCTGACTTCACTCTCATCTAACAACGCTTCCTCACCCACTCTGTCAGTCGCTCCCCTTTCTATCCTCTCTCAGTTTATCTTCCTTCACTTTGTTTTTCTCTGTTTATTTCTATCTCACACCATCTATCTCCACACACTCGCTCTAGCTCTAATTGTGCAGTTGAAGAGCTTGTGACCCTACAATGGGTTGACTGACCTCCATCGGTGTTATCATAATTCGGCGGCTCTCTGACCCACAATAAATACTTTAGGTGCCTGGACAGATAAGCTGTTCTGGTGACAGGTACAGTGCACGATCACCCATTATCTCTTCCTATTCTTCTCTGATGTACAGCTACTTTGAAATGTCTGTCTAAACAAAATAGATTGAATGAAATTCAAGCAGTCCAGAAGACGTTCATGAGTGTGGATTTCAATCAGGATTTAATGAAGGATGAGATTCCAGAATAACATAAGCAATGAAAGGAAAACAGGGCAACACAAGAAATAGCAACTGAGTACAACATGTTGTTCCAAGTAGGCGTTATGGTATTTTCGCTAGATTATCAATCCAGAAAATCAGCTCTTGTTCTGTGGACCCAGGTTCGAATCCCGCTACTGCAGATGGTGGAAATTCAATTGAATAATTTTTTAAAAAGCTGGAATTAGGAATCTACTGATGAGAATGAAATCATTGCCGATTGTCAGAAAGGAAAACCCAATTGGTTCATTAATATCCTCCAATGAAGTAATCTTTCATCCTCACTCCATATCCAAAGCAATGTGATGACTCTCAATTGCCCTCTGAAATGGTCTAGCGTGTCATTCAGTTATACCAATCGCTACAAAATCTCAAAGAAATGAAATCGGGTGGACCAACGGTTATCGATCTGACCACCAAAAAAGTCAATTGGTAACATCACTGTCGAACCTGCAAAGTCCTCCTTACTAACATCTGAGGGCTAGTGCCAATATTGGGACAACTGCCTTACAGACTAGTCAAGCAACAGCCTGACATAGTCATACTCAAGAAATTATAACTGACAGAAATACCCCAGAAACCGCCATCACCATCACTGGATACGTCCTGGCCCAAGGTCAGGACAGATCCAGCAGAGGAGGCGATACATTCTGAAGGTAGTTGCTCTGCGAGCCCCCAAAATTAACTCCGGACCCAATGAAGTCCCATGGCTTTAGATTAAACGTGGGCAAAGCAGCCTTACTGATTACCATGTAACGTCATTCCTCAACTGAATCAGTACTCCTCCATGTTGAACAAAACTTGGAGAAAGCACTGACTGTGAAAAGGGCACAAAGTGTATTCTGGCTGAGGAATTTCAAAGTCAACCACCAAGAGTGGTTTGGCAGCAGTACTACTGATCAGGCTGTTCGGGTCCTAAAAGGCATAGCTACTAGATTGGGTCTGTGGAAGGTAATGAGGAAATGAACGAGAGGGAAAAAATCATACCTGACGTCATCCTAACCAAACTACCAACAGCAGATGTATCTGTCCATGACAGCATCAGCAAAACTGACCACTGCACTGTTGTTGAGGAGACAAAGTCTCACGGTCACACCGAGAATAACCTCTATTGTGTTGTGTGGCACTATCACCTTGCTAAATGGAACAGACATCCAACAGATCTAGCGACTCAAGACTGAGCATCCATAAGACGCTGTAGTCCATCAATAGCAGAAGAACTATACTCCAGCACAATTTGCAATGTCATGGCCCAGCATATATCCCACTCAACCATTATCATCAAGCCAGAGGATTAACCCTAGTGCAATAGAGAGTGTAGCAATGGGGGAAAAAAATCTGCTCAAGTATGTTCTGTACATAAAACGCAGGATAAATTCAACCCAGCCAAATACCGCCTCATCAGTTTACTCCCTATCATCAATTACGTGATGGAAGGCCTCATCAACAGAGCTATCAAGCAGTACCTGCTCAACAATAACCTGCTCAGTGACACTCAGTTTGGGTTCCACCAGGACCACTCAGCTCCTGACCTCATCACAGCCTTTGTTCAAGCATAGAAAATGGAACTGAATTCCAGCCCTTGAAAGCAAGGCTGCATTCTTTCAAATGTGGCATCAAGGAATCCAAGCAAAAAGGATATTGCGGGCAAGTACTTCATTATTGGAGTCACACCTGACAGATAGGAAAATGGTCATTGTTGTTGGAGATATTCAGTTCCAGAATATCTCTGCAGTAGTCCCTCAGGATAGTGTGGATGTAGGTTTGCTCCATAACCTGGAATGTTCATTTTCAGACGTTTCATCACCATATTAGGTAACATCTTCAGTGGCCCTCTGGATGAAACCTAGGTCCAAACTTCTTCTGCTGCTTCATCAATGGCCTTCTCTCCATCATAAGGTCAGAAGTGGGGATGTTCGACAATGACTGCACAATGTTCAGCACCATTCGCAAATGCTCAGGTATGGAAGGCAATCCATGCCAAAATGCAACAAGGTCTGGACAATACCCAGACTTGGGCTGACAAGTGACAAGTAACACTCGCACCACACAAATGCCAGACAATGGCCATCACCAGTAAGAAACAATATAACCACTTGGTATTCAGCAGCATATTTGCCACTAAATTCCCCCCCCCCTCCACTTATCAATACACTTGGGGTTACCATTGACCAGAAACTCAACTGGACTCGCCACATTAATATAAGAACAGATCAGAGGTAAGGATTACTGCGCGAGTAACTCATCTTCTGTCTTCCCAAAGCATGCCGACCTTCGACAAAGCAAAAGTCAGGAGTGAGATGGAATGCTCCCCAATTGCCTGAATGAGCGCAGCCACAACGACACTGAAGAATCTTGACACCATCCAGAACAATACAGCCCAATTGCTTGGCACCACATCCACAAGCATTCATTCCCTTCACCACCAACGTTCAGGAGCAGCAGTGTGTACTCTCTACAAGATGCACTGCAGAAATTCTCCAAAGATCTTCAGACGGCAGTTTCCAATCCTACAAGCACTTCCATCTAGAATGACAAGGACAGCAGACTTTTGCGAACACCACTTTCAAGCTCCCCTCCAAAACGGTCAATATCCTGAGTTGGAAATATGCCACCTTTCTTTCACTGTTGCTGGGTCAAAACCTTGGAATTCCCTCCCTCGTGGCATTGTGGGTCAACACACAGCAGGTGGACAGCAGCGGTACAAGAAGGCAGCTCAGCACCACTTTCTCAAGGGGGCAACTAGGGATGGATAGGAAATGGCGGGCCCATCCAGCGATTCACATAAACAAAAAATAAGGTTAAAAGGTTCCAAGTTGAGCACCTTGATGGCACAGGTTGTCTGATTTGAACATGAACAGGAAAGCAGTGTTTCTGATACTGAACATTTTAGACCTTTCTGTTATTAGAAGAGTGTTCAATATTCGATGGCTCCTTGTTGCTGAGTGCTGTGATAAATTGCATCTGTTTTGTTAAATTCAACAATATTAGCGTAACAGGATTGATCCTTTGAAAATACCCGATTGAAAATGATAATCATCATAGAGACAATGTACTCCTGGCAGGTGAGATCCACAGATAGCTGCTTATATTCAACACATTACTGCGCTACTGGCAGACACTGAATCCTCCCACCGTCCATATTACAGGGGTTACCATTGACCAGAGGGTGAAGTCAAATCGACACACAAATACAAGAATTGCGAGTGCAGGTCAGAGACTTTCAATTCTGCACTGTATAATTGACTATATGACCACAAGGGCATGCGATGTAGCAATAGACTAAGGCTATTCAGGCTGTCTCTTCACGAAGAAACTGTGCCATTTTGTCATCGTCTCCATGACTAGTGGAAATATCTTTTATCCTCTAACTGTATCAATCGTTGCCGTAATCGATCAGTTTCAAACAGATGTGTTCCCCCACACCATTCTTCTAAATTCCTTTGAGTACCGACATCGAGCCCTCAACTGCTGCTCATATGACAAGCCATCATTCCCAGGATAGATCATGTCCAACACCCGCAGACCTTTCCCCAGAACCGCTCATAATCATCCAAATTTCGTCTGACCATAGCCCATTACATTCACAGCAGTATGTCTCTGATCTTGTATTCTAGCTCTCCTGAAATGAATGTGAACATTGTATTTGCTTTTCTAACTGCCAACTGAACCTGCACATTAACCACAAGAAGAGGACGAGTACTCCAAAGTCCTTTTGTGTTTCAGATTGCATGAAGCCTTTTAGAACATAGTGTCTGCCTGTATTCCGCCTACTGAAGTGCATAATCTCAGACGTTCCCATATTGTGTTCCATCTGCTATATGTTTTCCTAGTGTCATAAACTGTCCTATTCTTTCTGCAGCCTCCCCACTTCCTCAATATCACCTGCCCATCCAATCATCATTGTATCATCTGCAAACTTAGTGAAACTCGTCAGGTCAGATGGTTCGTGTAAATGGCACTTCTTGACGATCTAAGGACGGTCCACCATTGAAAAGGCACAACAGTCAAGGTGCTTGACTCCATTCAGGTTAAAGCAGTGGCTTGACTGGAAATACACCTGCAAAGTCTTCACTCCTTGCACCACTGGCACTGACACCCTGCACACCATTTTATTATGAATTTACCCCATTATGGTGACACAGAACTTGCTCACACCAACCAATGTTACTGTGTGTTGATGACGACGGAGGGAGGTGGGGGAGGGGATGTCAATAACAAATGACTGTGTGACTGTCACTAACTGGGAGCTGACACCGGCCCCAAAAGGCCCAGAATGTACCTGTGCCCGCTATCACCGCTGCAGTCATGGTCAGTCTTCCAGTGAGTCAAACCAAAGAAAGTGATGGGCCTGGACAGTGTTCCAAGCTGAGCACTAACATCCTGTGTGGACCAACTGTCAGAGGTATTCACATACAACTTCTGTCTCTGCCTCCTGAAACCGAAGTCCCAACCTGATTCAAGAAGGCCACCATCATCCTCGTAAGTGAGAAAGCCCATGGACCGTGCCCTGAAAGACTATCGTCTATTGGTTCTGACGTCAATAATCATGAAGTCATTTGAAAGGCTGGTTATCACCTCCAGTCTCCCAGCCTGCCCTGCTGCCCTATAATTTGCCTACTGATATACCGGGTTCACAACAGATGCCATATCCGAGCCCTGCATGATCTCTGGAACATTTGGACAACAAGGACACCTACACCAGACTCCTGCTCATTGACTAAAGCTCCACCTTCAAAATCATTATCCCTTACAGACTAATCACAAAACTCCACTACCTTGGTCTCGTTCAACCCTCTGCTACTGGATCCTCAGGTTTCTGACTGACAGGCCACAATCAGTGAAGATAAGTAAAAGTACCTCCTCCACAATAACACTCAACACTGGAGCTCCTGAAGGATGTGTCCTCAACACCCGACAATACTCCCTGTACACCCACGGCTGCGCCCTTAACCCGTACTGGCCTCCCCGTACACCCACGGCTGTGTCCTCAGCCCCCTACTGTACTCCCCGTACACACACGGCTGTGTCATCAGCCCCCTACTGTACTCCCTGTACACACACGTCTGTGCCCTCAGCTCCCTACTGTACTCCCTGTACTCCTATGGTTGTGTCCCTCAGTCGCCTGCTGTACTCCCTGTACGCCCACAGTTGTGTGCTCAGCCCCCTACTGTACTCCCTGTACACCCCCCGCTGTGGTTCTCAGCCCTCTACTGTACTCCCTGTACTCCCGTGGCTGTGTCCCTCAGCCCCCTGCTGTACTCCCTGTACACCCACGCCTGTCTTCAGCCCCGTACTGTATTCCCTGTACACCCACGGCTGTGTCCTCAGCCCCCTACTGTACTCCCTGTACACCCATGGCTGTGCCCCTCAGCCCCCTACTGTGCTCCCTGTACACCCACGCCTGTCTTCAGCCCCGTACTGTACTGCCTGTACACCCACGGCTGTGTCCTCATCCCCCTACTGTACTCCCTGTACACCCACGGCTGTGTTGTTAAATTCCAAACAACCCCAGCTGCAAATTCACTGATGGCATCACCAAATCTGGAGGGATATCAAACAATGATGGGTCAGAATACAAAAAGCAGATCTCGGGCTTGGTGGCATGGTGTAATGATAACCCTCTCTCTCAAATTCGACAATAGTAAGGAACTGATCATTGACTTCAGTAAAAAAAGGAGGGGACCACGCACTCAACTACACTAACGGTTGAGGGAGGTGCAGGGCATCAACTCCTTCGGAGTGACGATAACTGACAACTTACCCTGGACTTCTCACATAGTATGAAGGTATGGAAGGTTCAACAACGCCTCTGCTTTCTCACGTGACTCAGGAAATTCAGCATGCACTACTTCTACAGATGCACTTTTGTCAGCGGACTGTCCAGGTGCGTAACGGCCTGGTGCAGCAACGCTCTGCCCAGGACCATCAGAAACTACAGAAGATTGTGTTCACAGCCCAGACTATGATGGACTCCAATCTCCCAACCATTGACTCTATTTACACGAGTCGTTGCTGCAGGAAGACTACCAAATTCTATCCCAGCTTACTGAGTGAAGGGAGACAGGAAATAGCTGCTGCCTTAACAGATATGTTAGTAGCATCCTTGAACAGAACTGAGGTCGCGAAGGACCGGAAAATTGCTAATCCCCTTGTTTAAGAAGAGTAGCATGAATAATCCAGTTAATTATAGACCAGTGAGCCTGTTATCAGGGGTACTGAAGCTGCTAGAGAAGATACTGAGGGATAGGATCTATTCTCATTTGGATGAATAAAATCTTGTCAGTGGCAGTCAACATGTTTTGTGCAGGCAAGGTCATGTCTTACCAACTTAATAGAATTCTTTGAGGAAGTGACAAAGTTAATTGATGAGGGAGGGGATGTAGATGTCATGTACATGGAGTTCAGGAAGGCATTTGATAAGTTTTTCCATGATCGGCTTATGGGGAAAGTGAAGTCACATGGGGTCCAGGGTGTGCTCACTATGTGGATAAAGAACTGGCTGGGCAACAAGAGACAGAGAGTAGTAGAAGAGAGTTTCTCGAAATGGAGAACTGTGACCAGTGGTGTTCTATTTAAGATGTTTCTGGAAAGATACATGGATGGGCAGGGAACAAAGGGATACAGACCCTTAGAAAATAGGCGACAGGTTTAGATAGAGGATTTGGTTCGGCGCAGGCTTGGACCACAGATCCACGGTGCAGGCTTGGCCTGTTCCTGTACTGGAATGTTTTTTGTTCTAACATTACCAAAGACCCATCACATGTCTGTAAAGACCTCCCACAACCTCTTCCATCAGGTTAAAAGATACAGAAGCTTGAACACACAGAGCAACAAGTTCAGGAACAGCTTCTTCATGCCTGTTATTAGACTGATGAATGGACTCTCTAATCTCAGATAATGCTGATCTTGTTCATGTTGATCTCGCTTAGTGCAGCGTAACCTATATGCCTTTCAGTCATGTTATACAACCGTCGTTCTGTACATCCTTGCTTACTATGATCTGCCTGGATATCTTGCTACAAGTCAACATAAATCCTCACCTCCCTCCTTCCAGCTCCCTCCAGTACTCACGCCCAGCTCTCTCTGGTCCTCACCCCCGCTCCTCCAATTTCCCACCCCCAGCTCCCCCTGACCCCATCCCCAGCTCCCCGTGGTCTTTTCTCACTGTTTCTCTCACACTTGTTGATTCCCTCTGTTTTCCTTCTCCCTGTCTTCTGCTTCTTTCCCTGAACCTATTATCTTCCCTTCTCCCTGCCCATGTGACTGTCTATTTCCTTGTTTTGCTTCCTTTCTCTCTTAGACTTACTGCCAATCTGTTTGCCTCACTGTGTTCTCTCCTTCCTTACGTGTCTGTCTCTTTCTCCCTCGTTGTGATGGTCATGACTAATGTATTCGTTTGAAGAAGTTGATGGCTCATTGGTTCGATGTTGGCAATGCAATTAACTCAACTGGGTTTTGGTATCATGGACATAATTTAAATTTGTTGTCAAAACAGCGACCAGAATGTGGGTATCCATTTAACAGCCAATTGTTAACATCGAACTATTTTGGAACTGCCAATCTCCCAATGCTCTGTATACTGGCTACTCAACGCATTCTATTGGCGTATATAATGGCCTGACATGGTAACGGCTCTGCCCAGGACAATAATATACTACAAACGGTTGTGTGCGCAGACCAGACCATCACGGAAGACAATCTTCCATCCATTTATACTTACCATTGTCACAGAAAGGCTGGCAACATCAAAGATCTCTCCCAAACCTGTAATGATCTCCTTCAAACTCTTCCAACAGGGAGGAGATACAGAGGCTTGAAAACATGGACCAGCATGCTCAGGAATACTTCCTTCCCTAACATTATTAGACTGATGAATTGACATCTCTAACTTTTCAAATAATATTAATCTTGCTAATGTCGATCTTGCTTTGACCACCTCCTGTGAAGCTGTAACCATATATGCCTCACTCTGTCCAAGGACCCTATGATCTCTGTTTTCTTGTTTACTATCATATGCCTGCACTACATGCAAAACAAATATTTCCGTCGTACATTTGTCTAAAATAAATCAAATCAAATCAGATCAAACAGGTGGACTGCAGTGGCTCAATGTCTTCTCAAGGGCAACTTGAAAAGTGAATAATGGTGGTCCAGTCAGGGATACCCATATCCCATTAACAAATATAAGAAAATGACCACACTCAGGGAAGATAGACAGAGATGTCAAATCGATTTAAGCATGATCTTAAATATATAGGTATCCCTCGGTATCAGAAAGTAGAATGTTCCTACGACACTGTTCGCAAGTTAATATGGTGTAAAGTGCAGTAGCACTAATTTGTGTGGGAAAAATTTCGGCTTTCTTCGTAAAAGTGAAAATCCTCTTTGGATTTCTTTTGGTTAGCGAAACTAAGTCCCCATGTAGGTCATTCGGAAAGGGAAGTGGTGAAAAGCCAACTTTTGAAAAGTGGGCGATATCTATATCTACGTCAGCACGATATTCAGGATAATGGGATAAGTGAAAAGTAAATGAACTGAATCTTACATTTTATACCACCCCAGTTGATCATCATTCTGTTTGTTTGCTCTTTTTCTTCTATATCTTTCTTTCTGTATTGATTCCCCCTCCCCTTCAAAGCAGACTTCCCAGTCAACGGTATTAATCACACTCTTTTCCAGCTGCATTCAGTTCAGGAAAGTTCCCCAGCACTTTCTGTTAGTTTCTTTGCATTTCTTTGTATAATTTCAGATTTACAGCATCATCCTTTATTTGATTTCACCTTCAATGTTGTTATTTCGTGGGATGTTGGTATCTCTGCTGAGGGCAGCATTTGGTCCCATCACTAATTGCCCTGACTCTGAGGCCATTCGACAAGCCAATAGAAAGTTAAGCACATTGTTATGGGTCTGAAGTCTCACTTCACCCAGGCCGGGTAATAACGTTAGATTTCTTTACTGAAGGTGATCAGTGAAACAGGAAGGTTTCCAGACAAAATGTTGCTTTTACGGTGTTTTTCATGAAATTCACTTTTATTCCAATTCTTATCATTTTTATTTAAGTTCTGTCATCAGCTGTGGGAGGACTTGAAACAAATCACTTGAAACAATATCTTTAGTTTAATAAGCTTTGCTCCTGCGACATTCCTACATTCATACATTGTCCTAATCATGAAGCAACGTCCGAGACAAGAACAATTTTGTGATTGAAATATTTGTAATTGACAAAGTGTCCAGAAGAGAGCTTGAAGCGTTAAGTCTAAATTTTACCAACGTGCAGCCAATGGTTTGTTGAGCAACAGCACTGACACAGAGATGAAGATCGGGGATATTATGAGCTGGGAGTGGACAGGTTTGGTGACAGAGAGAACACGAGACATAAATCAGTTCAGGGCAAAAAGAGATCTCGAGGTTGTGCACAGGTTTGTTCTCAGATGTTTGTGAGCGAGTGGTCTGCCATTCATGGGTAATGAATGGAGACTGCAATTGACACTGTAGACAATAGTTTCTTTCTCTGACAAATATAGATAACAGAAATTGCCACGAGGTTCAAACTTGTTTATGGGATTAATGAATGGACAGAGGTAGAGAACACCAACAATAGCGAGAATAGTTTAGTAGCACACCCTTCACCCTGCCCAGAATAATCATCAGCACTGCTGATATCCGATATGGCAGAAATTCCTAATAGGGGGAGATCTTGAAAAGACTCAAGGAAAATGTCCTATCCATTGTTGAAATATTCCAGTCTGCTATTCCCAGATTCAGATCTGTCCTCTCTCTGTCTACCCAGCTGTTGATCTCTGTTACTGTTGGAGCTGATGCATCTGCTACTACAGTGGGATAGCACAGTGAATGAAGCCCCTCACTAATAGGAGGGGGAAACCCTCCAGTGACACAGTTACATTGCATGGAGACTGACATTAATCACAGTCACTGAGCAAACAGTCCCAGCTTTCAATACAGCACATTCAGTTTACAATATAACTGAACTGGACTACGTGTTGGCATTGCTTGCTATTGGTTAAATCTCCCATTACCAATTGCTCTAGTGAAGTCAGTTGTGAGGGAGAATGATGGATGTTATCTTTTCGTAGGCTAGATGATCTTGTCCTGTTGTCCGTTTACTTTGCTGTAACCATCTCTCCCAAATCCATCCCCCCCCAAAAAAAAATGACAATCAGGATATTGTTACTGTGCTGATCTCCCCTCCATGGGAACAAACGCTAGCCAACAGACTGTCATTGGGCACAGTTTCCCTGAACATAGACAGGAAGTGTGGACTTCTCTGAATGTTCCTCTCACTGCTCTAATAAGGCAACTTTGGAACTTCCATAGAGAATATGCTTCTGTAATTAATTTATACAAATTGACAAACTTCTAAATGCAGTTTTATTTGCTGTAAAACAGTATTTTTTTTTTACACATTTTGTCCTCACTCCAAAACCAAAGTGTTAATTGCAATGAACGTACTCATTAAGACTTATGAATTAATGAGTCAGGTTCGAATGGACATGACATTGGCTGCGAGATAAGGCGGAATGGGGGGCAGTGGCTGCGGAGACTGCATGGGGAATTACAATGATATTCCCCAGTCATCATCACTCTTTCTGACAGATAGAATTAAATCTAATGCACAACAGGGAAACAGCCAACATTTGGGAGATGTAATGCTGAATGACAATGTGATCTGAACAGGATAATTTTAAATGTGATAAAATGAGCAATATTTATATACACACCATTTAATATTTGGGTATACAGATTGAGTAGAGTCACTGGACCTGAAACATTAATTTTGATTTCTCTTCACAGATACTGCCAGACCTGCTGAGCTTGCCCTCTCAGTTCTGTTTTATTTGTTGAATTTGGATCATATTGTTCATATCAGACAGGATACTTACAATTAAAAGCAGACACTAATAACAAAATGTGAAGAGCTATGGGGACAATACAGGAGAGTAACAGTAGAAATATAGTCATTCCAAGCTGGAAGAGACAATGGGCTGAGTTTCCCCCACTTTTGCTGTAAATAATTCTGCGATATGTAATCAAAGCCTTTGGAGACAGGGTAGACAAGTTTGTTCAACATGGTCACAGAGTGCTCCACCATAAATAATCTATTCCTATTATCTCATGAAATTTCAGCTGCCTCTAAAATGTCTTTTTAAACAAAGTGGAGTTCCTGAGATTTACAGGATATTCAGAAAAAAATATTCTTTCTTTCCTTTGAATCTTAAAGAAGAAACACATTTCGGTCGTAAAACAGGTGTCCCAGACACACCAACTATAATAGGAACCGGAAAGGATTTGGTTATATATTGTCCATATATAACCAAACTCAGCATGTAAACCTGACAAGAAACATGAAATATAGTGATACGGAAACATGAAATGCAAACAGAAAATGGTGGAGAAATGCAACAGATGAGGAAGTAACTGCAGAGAGAAACAGAGTTAACATATTGAATATGAGGTGACACTGTTCTGAAAAAGTCATAATGAAATCAAAGGTTAATTCTGTGTATCGCTGCTCAGAGTGTGACAGACCTGCTGAGTTTCCCTCTATCGATTTCTTTTTCTTTCTGAACTGTGACAAATTGACTGATCTGAACGATATAAGCAAAGCTGCTATCTCAGTTGAATCTCGAGTAATTTATTATGGACATTAAATGAGAAATTACAAAGTTCCTATATTTCAGAGGGCTCTAAATATCGATGATGTATTGCATTGTGAGACAAAACAATTGTGAGACACTGTCTTTTGCATAGGTACATCTTGGATATTCTGTCCAGTGGACACCCAGTCTACCTTTAGTTTCCTCAATGTAGAGCAGACCACAATGTGAGCAGCGAATGTAGTAGACCGGATGGTGGGAAATGTTTGTATGATGCTGCTTCACCTGGGAGGTATGTTTGACCCTTGGATAGTGAAGAGGGAGGAGGTAAATGGGAAACGTAACAACTTCGGCAGGGGAAAGTGAAGTGGACCTGTGATGGAAAGGTGGGGGCAAGGTGTTGGGCGAGAATAACGAGCGGACCAGGGTGTCCTGGAGGAATTGTCCTTCAGAAGGCGGAAAAGGGAGAGGAGGCAAATATGTGTCTGGTGGTGGCATCGCGCTGGAGGTGGGGGAAATGCAGACTGATGATCCTCTGCATGTGAATGCTGGTGGGATGATAGGTAAGGACAAGGGGAACTCTAACGCTGTTGCAGGAGGTAAGAAAGAGGCTGAGGGTAGAAGTGCAGGAGGTGGGTCGGAACTGGTCGGAACTGTCCTGTCGATAACAGTGCTGGGGAATTCTTGGCTGAGGAAGAAGTGGACATTTCAGAGGCCACATTTTTGTAGTTGACATCATCAGAACCAATGCGGAGGAGACGAAGGAACTGGGGGAATGGAATGGAGCCTTTGCAGGAAACAGGGTGTGAGGATGTATACTCCAGGTAGCTGTGGGAGTCGGTGGGTTAATACTGGATATCAGTGACCGGTCTATCCCCAGACATAGAAGCAGAGATATCGAGGAAAGGAAGGGAGGAGTCAGAGGTAGACCAGGTGAATGTGAGGGAGGGGTGCAAATTGGAAACGATGAACTTTCCAATTGTGGACAAGAGAGAGGAGCAGCAGCGATGATATCATCTACGTATCGGATAAAGAGTTGTGGATGGGGGCTGGAATAGAACTGGAACAAGGAATGGTCTACGTACCCCATGAAGGAACAGGTATAACTTGGGCCCACGTGTGTATCCATGCACCCCCTCTGTATGGCAGGAGCAGGCTGAAGCAATGGGTCTGCATGGGCAGTTCTGTTTGTGGATTTTCAGGAGGAGATAAAAGTGAACTCTGCTATCAGAGGACCATCAGCTTCTGGACTGTTAGGTGGGGATGAGTGTGGGGGGGGGGGGGACAGTAGAGGGGCGAGTGGGGGGGAATCTCCAGATGAAATGTGGTCATATTTAGTTAATAAAATAACCTGATGTGCCATGGTAGGGTTATGGACCAGCAGGTGATATGTGGAGGTATCTGAGAGCTGGCACTCAGCCTCTGAATTGTAAAGGTGAGTCCACCAGACTACAGCAGCACCTCCCTTATCGGCACAGGCTGAATAACATCGTCAGGGTTGGATCGAAGCATACAGCGTACAGTCTGTTCAGAGGGTGATAGGTTGGATAGGGTGAGGGGGATACAGAGAATTTAAGACAACCAAACTCATATGGAGCGTTCTCAATGAACAGATTGAGTTCAAGTAAATGCCAGAGGAATGGGTCCAGGTGTAGGGAGAGTGTTGGAGCTGGGCGAATGGTATATGGGATGGGGAGGGTACTCTTGCACAAAGAAATGGACACCGAGAGAAGACGGTGGAAGAGGAGTTCAACATTATGTCGTGCCTGAAATTCATTGAAGTGGGGGCACAGAGGGATAAAGCTGAGACCTTTGCCGAGTACAGAACATTCAGCATTAGAGCGTGGAAGGTTAGGAGGGCTGGTGAATACACGACAGGAGGTGGGCTTGGGGGAGGGGATGGACTCAGATTGCAGGACATGGGTGGGGTGGCATCTTCCAAAGGCTTATAGGCATCTCTAAGTTATTCCAGATTGTGGGCCTTGTATATGTGGCAAGCATGGCGAATGAGCTGGAGAATGAAGTAGAATTGGGGAATGGTGCAGCCTTTAGCCAATGTGATGTGATGCTGTTGAACAGAAAAAAAATGTTGATCTCAGTGGCAACGACACCGCACGACCAGTCCTCAGAAAGTAAATGATTGAAAATAATCGGAATCATTATCTTATTGTAATGGTCTGATTTCATTGGGGTGACACTCAACCAGCAAGGTCTTACTTTTCTGAGATTTTAGACCAAACTGTGAAAACTGAATGTATCTTGATGTTATTAATAAGACAAATCCATCCATGGTTTTGGAAGGCACTAGCAAGGGCGGAGTTTATTTGTCATTCCCAATAGGCTCTTGGGAAGGTGTCATTATTCAATGAGGAAATTATCAGCACAAAATTTCCTCCAATTCCCATTGACCACAGTTTCCTGAGAGTCAATGATGCTACATGAGTCAAATACAACTTTGATGGCACCTCAACTGACATTGGAAAATCAGTTAAAATACTCAAGAGAAAAAGGGGTAGAACACGGCATACTTGAACAATGTAGTCACTGTCCTCGCAACGTTTAAGGACAAACAAATGCATGGACTTCTGATTCTGAGGAGAGGTCTTTCCTATTTGGGATGAGGCTGTTTGTTGAAGCGCTGTGACAGAGAGACAGAAAAAAGTTCCACTCTATATGGGGGAAAAAAAACACCCTATTACCGGTACATTACACAGTGACAGACATACACTATTGTCTGTTTCTATTGGGCATTCAACATCTCACTCTCATCATTCACTGATGACCAATAGCAGCACAGAATCTAGCAGCTCCCATCACTCCAGTGGAAAGCTAAAATGGGTAAGGGATGGCCAGTGGAAGTGCGAGTAACTAAGGAATTGGTGTAACTTACAGTGGGAGTGTCAGAAGAAGGGTGTGAAGAGATATCATCAGTGGAAGAGTATGTGGCAGCAGAAGGTGTAGTGCAAGGGAAGTAGGAGTGTAAAGAAAGAGTAGGACGGGGAGGAAGAATGGCTAATGAAGTTTGAGTGACTGGGAAAAGGTTGTTTTCGGAAAAGTGAGGTTGGGTGAAAACCACCAATGTTCAGGAAATTTGGGATCTGATTCCATTGAAAACTAAGATTTGATGCACTTCTTTTTCTATCACTTGATTCTTTAACAGATTGTACATTCACTCTGTAGTTTTGTATCTCCATCAAATGCAGGTGACTTTTTTTTTCTCCCCTGCTGTTGTGTCTCAACATTTTTGAATGTTTTTAACAGTATGTATTTGCTTCCAATTCAAGGTAGACATGAGAATATGATTTGATCTCCTGCACTTTGTCCATAACATGGAATTTAATTGAATATTTATCCTCATCACATTAACTGATTCAAGCAATGAATCAGTGTCCATCCTGCAGATGGAAAATTTCTTCAGTTTTCACTATTGTTACAAAGGACAGTGCCACACAACAGGCTAATGTTCCAGTGCAAGGTGCCAAACCGAAGTTCACCCTAAATTAGGTACACACTTTATGAACAAGACATGCTGAGGGACAGATGTAAAAGGTGAATTTAACTTTGTATCGAAAATGGAATTTGCAGCACCCTCATAATAGGTGTTAACTACATCACACTGTAAATTCCCCAAAATAAGAACAACAAGAGACTGGAATTCTTAATTATTCCTTTGTAAATAACATGTGGAGAACAGGAAGGAAATCAAGGTTTGTTTGTGATATTCATAAATGATGATGGTGAGAATGTGGAAGATGGATGGAAGTGGAATGATAACTAATGTTGGGGATGACACAAAGATTAGCTGGGTGCTTCACAGTGAGGAGGACAGGGTTAGGCTACAGGACGATATAAACAGATGATTTCAATATCCAGATTTATGGCCGATGAAGTTTAACACTGATAAATGTGAGAGGATGCACATCTGAATTAACAAGACAAGTGAGAACTCAAACTTTGAAGTATGTGGGCTAAACTTGCTCCTTTTTTCTTTGCAGCAGGGAAGGTTGAGGAGGGAACCTGGTACAGGTATACAAGAGCATAAGGTATATGAAAAGGATGAACCGACAGCAGCTGTTTCCCTTACTCTAACGGTCAAAAACAAAAGGAAACATACTTAAAGTGAAAGGCAGGGGATTGACAGGGGATTTCTGGAGTCTGTATTGAACTGAGAGGGTGGCACAGACATAGAATATAAAGTTCCTATGTGTGGAAACAGACCCTTCAGCCCAAAAAGTCCACACTGATCCTCCAAAAAGTAATCCACCCAAACACATTCCCCTATATTTACCGCTGACTAATGTACCTAACCTACATGTCCCTGAACACTTTGGGCAATTTAGCATGGCCAATTCACTTATCCTGCACATCTTTGGATTGTGGGAGGAAATCGGAGTACCTACAGGAAACCCACGCGGATATGGGAGGAATGTGCAAAATCCATACAGGCAGTCATCCAAAGCTGGAATCAAACCTGTGTTCCCAGCACTCTAAGACAGGCGTGCTAACCACTGAGCCGCATTTCTGCCCCTAATAACATGTGCCTAGAATGCATTTCCTAGGTGGGTGATTGATCAGGTAATCTCACAAACTTTAAAAAAAGCCTTTGGATATGCACTTGGTGGTGCAGGTTCGCATTTTCATTCAATGATTCTATGTGGTGGCAGCAACGAACACTCAGATATATTCTGAAGCAATAGCTAAAGGCAGTTCCTAGTTTGTTCCATTGACTGTACTCAGTAAGTGAGCCTCCAGTGAAGTGCTGGTATTATCTCCCACTTTCTATTTAAATGATTCGGTTTCCTTGAGTTGGTAATGTAATTTCCCGTGTCGATGATGTCATTTCCTGCCCTTTTCTCAGAGGATGGTAGATGGAGTCAAAATTGATGTGTTTGTTGATGGAGTTCCAGTTGGAATGCAATGTTTCCAGGAATTCTTGTGCTTGTCTCTGTTTGGCCTGTCCTAGGATGGATATGCAGACCTAATCAAAGTGGCGTACTTCCTCATCAGTAAGTAAGACATTCGTATTGGGATCAAATTTTTGTAGCTAGTTGATTTTCATATATCCTGGAGACTAGTTTTCTGCTTGTTTTTCCGTTGTAGTGTTTGTTAAAGTTCTTGCAAGGCTTATTGTTCCTGGAGAAGAACTGACAAAGATGTGAATTTATTGCGGTGCTCAGAAGTATGAAAAAAGTTGCAGAGTAGAAAAAGAATACTCTGTTAGCTGGCATTATAGCATCAAGGAATTCTAATCTCAAAGTTGTCAGTAAAAGAGCTAGAAGTGAAATAAGGAAAAACGTCTTTATTTAGAGTGTTGTTACGAATTGGAATTGACCGGCTGGGAAAGTTGTGGATGAAGATTCAAAAGAGAACCGGATATATATTTGGAAATTATCAATTTAACGGGCAACAGAGAGAGGGCTGGCAAATGGGAGGTGCTTGGGAAATATTTTTGGAACTGATGCATACATAATGGCCAATGGCTTCCTCCTGTACTTTAAAGTTTTGTACTCTATCATGTGTCAGCTGTAAATAAAAGTCAGTATCCAATTATTTCACTATGTAAATGCTCGCAAATATCTGATTATTTGGTGCAGCATAAGCATTTAAAATGCAAATATTGCAAGGTCAGCTTCATTATGAAGTCTAATTATTACACCAAACATGAATATTTTACATGTTGTATTCCCATTACTAAAACAAATATATCATTGCTTTGTCACAAAACTCTTTGGAAAGCTTTGACTTTTCACTGACACAATATTACGTTCGTTGTTTTTTTTTCACTCTCCACGTTTCATATTAAACATCATTCATTCTAAAAATTGGAAGTTTTCAAATTATTATTCACTAAAATTTGATTACAAAAATAATTTATTTAGTTTAATATTCACAGTCCATAGTGAATTATTGCAAGTTTTAAATTGCTGGCAAATAGCTGAAGATCGTACATTTCAGTGAGAAATTAAACTGATTGTTTATATATAAATGTAAAAGAACGCTAATTCTATTTGTATGTTCAATCGTTTTCTCACTCTGAACATCAAATCATTCAGAAGCCAACCACTTTAAAAATATGGGAGTAGCAAAACATTGCTTTGAATCCTGACATTAAATATCTAATTCTGATCAGCACAAGAGTTATGGTATTTCTCCGATAAAATAAAATGTACATGCTTTATTTCTAGAAAATCTTGACAGGAGTTTATATTTTAATTCCATAAATATAGAATCAACACAATTGATTGAAATGATTATAGTTCAGTTGAATGATTATCGTTCACATCTTATTTTTGCCCAATTCATGAAATATAGGAAACATCCGACTATTGTTCGGCTCAGTAAACTCACCACCTTGCAATGAGCTCTGCTGAAAATTGCTTCCAATAGATCTGAAATCATTTACACTGTTATTGGACCTCACAGCTGCCTGAGATACACAGAGACTCAGTTGCCTTTTCCAAAATCTGTACATTGAGTTTCTAACCTGGTTCGGGGCAGTCAGCCAAACATTACTTCAAAACAAATAATTTGGAATCCACCTTGGGCAGAGGGAGAACCCGTCAACAGACTATCATTGGTCTCAGTGTAGGTACAAATGTTGTCCAGGTTAAATACTAATGACTGACCAGCAATCAAGTTTTAAAATTCATCTTCAGTCAGAGCCTGGCCCAGAGAGCAGACGTGTTGACATGGAGAGCCAGAATCACACCATACAAATTACCTATAGTGATGAAATCTGACCTGCCTCCAAGATTCCATACACCTGCACCCCGGGTGAAGACATCAACAAGTTGACAATCTATTGCAGTGCCTTGTGCCTCTAAATCCATATCCAATAAATGGCACCTTCACATTCTCCAGCATCAAAATAAATTTATACATCTCTGTGAATTGTCAGAGATTACTACATGAATGTATGTGAAGTAACCAGCAGCAAACGGCAATCCAAAATCACATTAATAACTGAACTTGGCGGATTTTGTCTGGTCTAAGTAACCACACATATTATACTGGCTTTCAGGTGACTGTTACAATACACACCATAACTGGAGATATTGGCCTTACACCCCTCCAAAGCTTCCTGATCTCACGCACATCACTCCCTCACACATTCAACAATTGATGACAATCCACACGCTGGGTGAAACTGGAAACACAGAACAGTGCAGAACAGTGCAGCACTGTACAGACCCTTCGGTCTTTGACTTTCTATCGACCTTTGATCCTACTCTAAGATCAAACTAACCTACATACTTTTCATTATACTGTCATTCATGTGCCTATCCAATTATATATACCGAATATAGTTGACATTACTCCAACTGCTGGCTGTTCATTGTACACACCCATCCCTCTGTGAAAGAGCCTACCTCTGACATCACCCCTAAACCTTCCTACAGTTACCTGAAAATCATACCCCGTCGAGGCATTTCCACCCTGGCAGAAACTAAATGGCTATCCACTCTATCTATGTGTCTCATCATCTTGAACACCCCTGTCAAGTCACTTTCCATTCTTCTTCGTTCCAATGAGGAAAACACCCTAGCTCCCTCAAATTTTCTTTGTAGACATGCCCTCCAGTAGAGGCAGCATCTTGATAAATCTCCTCAGCAATCTCACCAAAGCTTCCACATCTTTCCTATAATGAGGCAACCAGAGCTGATCACAATATTCTAAGTGTGGTCTCACCAGGGCTCCATAGAGTAGCAGCATAACCTCGCAGCTGTTAAACTCAATCCCTCGGATAATGAACACATCAAACACATCCTTAACAACCTTATAAAGCTGGGTAGCAACTTTGTGGGAGCTATGTCATGAACCATATGACCCCCCTGTTCCTCCACAATGTAAGAATCCTGCCTTTAACCCTGTATTCTGCATTCAACTTCATCCTTCCAAAATGAATCGTATCCCACTTTCCATATTGAACACCATCTGCCACTTCGCAGCTGGGTACTGCATCTGTCAATGTTCCTGTTGCAAACTACAACAGCCCTCCACACTATCCATAGTTCCACCAATCTGTGTTACATCATCAAACTTACGAACCTACCCTTTCACTTCGTCATCCAAGTCATTTATCAAAATCACAAACAGCAGAGGTCCCAGAACCGATCCTTATGGAACACCACTGCTCACTTAGTCCACACTGAATACTTCCAATTTACCACCACCCTCTGTATTCTATGTGTTAGCCAATTCTGTATCCAGACAGGTAGGTCTCCCTGTATACCATGCCTCCTTACATTCTGAATGAAACTACCATGGGGAAGTTTATCAAACACCTTGTTAAAATCCATGCACTCCGCATTCACTGCTCTACCTTCTTCAGTGTGTTTAATCCCATCCTCAAATAATCCAATAAGAGCTGTGAGGTATGACCTGCCCCTCATAAATCCATGCTGACTATTTCTAATCAAACCTTGTTTTTCCAGAATCCTCTCCAATAGTTTGCCCAATACTGATGTAAGACTGACTGGTCTGTCATTCTCAGGAAAATCCCTGTTTCCTTGCCTGAACAAAGGATTACATTTACCACCCTCCAATCAACCGACGCTACTCCAATGGAGAGTGAAGGCACAAAGACCATTGACAAAAGCACAGAAATCTCTTTCCTCTCTTCTTGTAGTAACGTAGAGTGTTTCCTGTCTGGCCGAGGGATTTATCTATCCTTATGTTTGTACTTCAAACAGTCTGTATTTCACCACAACTTTTTACTCCCTGTCCAACCAACTGATTGACTGCTTTCCAATTCAGGGCTCTGTACAGTGCTGCCTTCCTGACCAAGTATGGTTCCCAATATCCTGTGTATTATGGAATGGAAAACATGGGAAGCTTTGACTCTGCTGCTGCTCAGATGCAGCCTGACTGCTGTGCTTTTCCAGTGCCACAATTTTCAACTCTAATCACCAGTCCTCACTTTCTCCATCACTGAGGGCTGTCCCTTCTGCACACTGAGCAGGGAACTAATCAGCAGAAACTCGTGGTATTTGGAGCTGACTGTTCAGTTCTGGAAAGTTGCATTTGATGAACACATTTACTAAAAAGGAATTTCAAATTCAACAATATGCATTCAGTCCCAGAGTTACAGTTTTGGTTCATGAATTGGACAGGTTGATAACGAACAGTGAATGACTGAAGAACTCCGAGGTGCAGAGTATTCCAGGCGATATATTCCAGGTTGGATGTGCTTTACATTGATGCTGGTAATATTATCAGACAGACAGATATGACAAGGAAACGAGGTGACATGTGGAAGTGTGACATTTTTCCCATTACACAGATGTGTTTAAGGGAGGTCGGGGCTAACAACTCAATATTCTGTGGTACCAGAACAAGAGTCAGGACAGAAGAGAGGGGTAAAAGAGGAGGTGATGTTGCCTTATTAATTATGGAGTCAGTTACTGGCGTAAGAAGGGACAATATCTTGAAAGGATCTTCTAAAGAGGCTTGATGGTTAGAGCTCAGGAGCAAAACCATGACAGAAACATGGCTAGGGATATATTATAGACCCCCAGATAAAGGAAAGTACGGGTGCAAGTATATGACTACGTTATTGAGGTGTGTAAAACAATAATAGGATAGTTACATTCAAGCATTTCAATTCCAAACATTCATTCGATCAGTGATAAATTTTTAAGAGGGGCAGGTGTTTTGAAATGTATTCCAGAGAGCTTCTTATATCAATACAGTTCAGATACAACAATGGGCAGTGCAATGCTGGGCCTCACTGTTTGCAACGAAGTCAGTCAGCTGTTCCAAGCAGAAGTGGGAGAGTATTATAGGACCAGTGAGCATGATATCACACATTTTGACTTTGCGAAGGAAAAGACCCCAAAAATGTAAATAAGACCTTTTTGCATTGTGGAGACAGATTTTATGGAAAACAATGACAGGATCTGGCCAAAGTGCAGTTGCTTCTGGGTGAAACTGTAGCAGAACAAGATGGGGCGGGGGTTGGGGGAATCATTTGATTAAAATTGCATTGATGACAGTGTCGGCCCAGCATGTTACACCGAAGATAAAATTTAGGAAAACAAACCCAGTGAACCTCAGATGTCGACACAAATTCCGAACAGGATATAAAGGGAAAGAGAAGCTTAAAGCAGGTACCAAGTGAGCAGGTCAATGAAGGTCCTAAAAGAATATAGTAAGTGGAGGGCTAAACTTAAACAATCAGTGGAAGAGCAGAAGGAGGGGTGATAAAACTTTAGCGGGTTAGATTAGCAAGAATCCACAATCATTTTGTTTTGGTTTATTAAGGGGAAGAGGATAACGCGGGAAAGAATGGGAATATTAGAGACTGAGGGGACAGCCTGTTCACAGTGCCAGAGAATATGTTAAACACACCGTACGAATCGCTCTTCAGTTTGGAGAAGCAGTTCCTGGATTCAGGGAGAGTGACCGTTTGACCCTTGAGCAAATTGACACAGGAGCTGAGGAAGAATTGGGAATTTTATGCAAGATGGAGTGGGTAAATCACCAGATTAAAGACCACTAAGTCTCACATCAGTGAGAGGGAAACAATTGTAGAAAATTCAGAGGGCTGTTGAGGCTGGATCATTAAATATCACAGGAAAGTGGAATGGGGGATTAACAAAATAAATATAACCTAATCGAAGGAAAAGCAGACTCACTGAGCGGACAGACATATTGTTGTCCCTACGTCTAATGGTGTTCTTTTCCAATAACCTTGTATTCACAAGAACATCAAACTCTCTAACTATGGAGAGAGAGAGACACAGTTTGGAATGCAAGGAATTCATAAACGCAATACAAATGGACAGAAAGTTCGAGAGGACTGCAATAACACGGATTGCCTGTCAGGGTGTGGATTTGCATCGACACAATCATCACTACCAGAAGAAAGATCTCAGCAAGACACCCTCCAAGGCCAAGAGCAGACCTGCACTGGGGAGCAGGTAGTCTGGGGCCAGATGTCAAGGAGTGCTGAAAGCCTAAACACTACATCACTTTCGTGTCTCCTTCCTTCCCTGATCAAAATTAAATTTGGAGGGGTAGAGAGACATGCCGTTGGTAGCAGAGTAAGCAGGAACGCTTTGACATGAGAGGCTTCGGACAGCTCAGCTCAGCAAAATGTACAGGTAAACTCAAATAAAGTCCTTTTAACTTTATGGTTACAGCAGTCGAGATGGCATTTAGGGCAGTTGCACGCTCCATCTTGTGGGATGTGGTAGCTCAGGAAGAATTCAACTGTCCCTGTGGGCACTGCACCCAGCTTCAGCTCCTGGTAGACCGTGTTAGCGAGCAACGCTGGGCGGCATGGTGGGTCATGGGTTAGCACAGCTACCTCAGAGCACCAGGGACTAGGGTTCACATCCTGCCACGGGCAACTGTCTGTGTGGAGTTTGCACATTCTCCCCGTGTCTGCATTGCTTTCCTCTGGGTGCTGCGGTTTCCTCCCACAGCCCAAAGATGTGCAGGGTAGGTGAACTGGTCATGCTTAATTACCCGTAGTGTTGCGTGTAGGGGAGTGGGTCTGGGTGGGCTGCTCTTCGATGGGTCGGTGTGAACTTGTTTGGCCAAAGGGCCTGTTTACACACGGTAGGTAATCTAATCTAGGATGCACTCAATGTCATCCGAGATACTGACAAATTCATAGACACGCCCTAGATATGTTTCTTTAATGACTGTAATATTCCAGTCCAACTTTTAGTCCTGAGTTCATTAGCCTTACCTGTCAGTCCTGTTGTATTTAAATGAACACAATTTAATCCAACAGGCGTTCCTTGCTTCCTGTCATGTTCCATGCAGAGAGTAGATCGGCGACCACCAGGAATGGCAAAGGGAGTAGGCAGGGATTACCCTCGAAAACAAGTAGACCATTTTGGATTGTTGGGGGCGATGTCCGTTCAGGGGAAAGCAGCAATTACCAGGTTGGTGGTACTCCCACTGGCTCTTGGGCACAGCAGGAAAGGGTAAAGGTAAACAGGGCGTTAAAGTTAAGAGGGTCGATTGTTAATGGGACAGATCAAAATTTCTGTGGTCACAAACGGGAATCCAAGATGGTGCGTTACCTCCCAGGTGCTAGGGTCCAGGATGTCTCCAAGTAGCTGCAGAACATTCTCAAGGGGGAGGGGAGCAGAAGAAATCATTATGCACGTTGGCACAAATGATATCCGGAGAAAAAGGGATGAGGTCCTGCAGCGTAATTACAGAGAGCGAGGAGAATCACTTTTAAAAATATCTTGACAGTGATAATCTCCTGAGAGGGAGATTAACGTCAGAGACTTGCACTGAAGGGGTTCCAATATCTCTTGCGTCCAGTTTTGCTGGGGTTACAAGGGAGGGTTTAAACTAGATTGGCAAGTGGTCATATCCTCAAGAGCAGGAGGCAAGTAAAAGGAGATACAGTAATCAGAAATAGTAAGGTTAGGCTGGAAAACGACAGAGAGAAAGTAATGCATTTTGGATTAAATTGCATCTGTTTCAATGCACGAGGGCTGACAGGTAAGGCCAATGAACTCAGGGTGTGGATATGTAGGTGGGACTGGGATATTATAGCCATTACAGAAATACGGTTAAGTGATGGAAAGGACTGACAGCTTAATGTGCTAGGGAACAGGTGCTTTAGGTGAGACAGAGATGGTGGAAGGAGGGGAGGGGGAGTTGCACTTCTGATTAAGGGGAGTACCACATCAGTAATCAGAGATAAAATAACTGATGGATCACCCAATGAGGCTTTGTGGGTGGAGTTAAGAAATAGGAATGGAATGGTGAGGTGTTGGGATTGTAATATAGGCCCCCAAAGAGTCAACAGAATGAGAGTAACAAATATGCAGGGAGAGAGGGGAGACCTGCAGGAGCAATAGGGTTATCATACTAGGGGATTTTAATTTTTCCAATACAGTCTGGAACGGACAGAGCATTAAGGGATCTGATGAGATAGAATCAGTCAAATGCGTCAGGAAAGTTTCCTCAAGCAGTATATAGAGTGTCTTACTCGGGAAGTGGCAAAACGCGAACTTTCCTTAAGAAATAGGGCTGGACAGGTGACTGAATTAATAGTGGAGGAGCACTTTGGGACCAGTAACCATAGTTCTATTAGTTTTCATATAGTTACGGAGAGGGACAAAACTGGTCAACAGGTTCATGTTCGAACTTCGGGCTTGGCTCAGTTCTAGGCCGCTGGGATCAAGGGAATCCCTGGACATATATAAGAGATACAGGAGTTCACTGAAGAAAGAAATCAGTCGGGTGAAAAAGGGGCAAGAAAGAGCCTTGGCTGAGAAGATTAGGATGAATCCAAAAAGGTACTTAAATATATTTTAAAAAAAGCAATAACTGGAGAGGAAATAGGACCCATCGAAGACCAATGTGGACAAGTATGTGTGGAACTATAAGAGATGGGTGAAATCCTCAACGAATATTTCTACTCTATATTTACCGTGGAGAAAGACATGATGACTTCAGAACTTGAGGAAGTTAGTTGTGATATCTTAGGGACAATCCATGTCATAGTAGAGGAAATTTGGACGTACTAGAATGTTTGAAAGTGGATAAATCTCTTGGTCCTTACCCGATATATCGAAGAACACCTCAAGTGGCTCCAGAAGAATTTTCAGCGACCCTGGACTATCATGTTGATCATCACTGACCACAATAGATGTCCCGGAAGACTGGAGGGTAGCAAATGCCATGCCCTTATTCAAGGAGAACTGCACAAAAAAAGCCTTGGAACTACAGATCAGTAGGTTTAACATCCGTGGTCGGTAAGTTACTTGAGAAGGTTCTGAGGGATAAGATGTACATGCATTTAGAAAGACAGGCTTTGATTAGGAATAATAAGTATGGCTTTGTGCGAGGAAGTTTGTGCTTGACAATTTTCTTAATGTAAGTGGATGAAGTGACCAGGAAGATTGACTTGGGTCAGTAGACGTCGAAACATGTGGTGTTGGAAAAGCACAGCAGGTCAGGCAGCATTCGAACGGCAAGAGAATCTATGTTTCGGACATAAGCCCTTTATCAGGAACGTCCAATATGTCGATTCTCCTGTTCTTCTGATGCTGCCTGACCTGCCGTGTTTTTCCAGTGCCACACGTTTCGACACTAATCTCCAGCATCTGCAGAGCTCAGTTTCTCCAAGATTTAGTCAATATGGATTTCAATTACACCAGAACAGAATGAGGCCTTTCAAACCCTGGAGTCTGATATACAGGAGGAGGCCAATAAACCCCTCGGGCCTATGAAACTGTAACCAGATCATGCAGCACCAGTATCCAGTTGCACAGTAACAGGATCAATCTATTCAGTTACTTGAAGTCAGTAACACAGGAAATGGAAGAGGCCGCAAAGTGACTGGACTATGGGGTATACTGGAATAAAACCAGGCTACATAGCCCCTCAGACCTGCCCTTCCATTCAGTAAGTCAGGGCTGATCTGCACTCGGCCGCAATTTCTCTTTTTTGCCCAATTCTTTGTAGCCCTCGACTCTCTGACGGGTCAAAATCCATTGACACCCACTCGCACCCCCCAAACATTTCAATGATTTGGCCTCCCCAACTGTCTGGTCACAACGGTCACTACCCCCTGAGAGAAGGAAACACTCCCCACACATATACCTTGGCCTATTGACATGGATAGAAGATATGAACACAGCGTAAAGTGACTGGACCTGATATCATGGCAGTACTTGATTCAGTGAGATGTCAAGGAGACTGAACAAAATTGATCTTGTTGGGAATCAGTTGTAAACTCCCCACTGGTTGAATCATTCAGAACACAATGGGGTTGGTGGACATCAATCCTCCCAGTCCCTGGATATCCCTTTGGGCAATCCTCAGGGGAGCGTCTTCAGCAAAAACATCTTCAGCTGCATGATCAATGTCTTTCCCTCTGTCATACGATCAGGGGTTGGGATGTTCTGTGAAGATTATACAATGTTCAGAACAATGAGTCACTTCCTAAGGTACTCAGGTATCAAATCAGAACAACATTCAAGCTTGTGCTGCTAATGTCAAGGTAACATTGATCAAAAGCAGTGCTGGGCATTAAACATTTCCATGGTTAAAAGAAAGAGGAACCCCTTCAGCAACTCTAGCTGGTTTCACAGTAATATAAGAAAGCCATTCCACCCATCTGATCTGTTGTATAACAATAGGCACAATGCGTTCACTCACTCCTGCCTGTTACATAAGAAGACAATTTAAAAAAAAACAGTAGATGTTGGAATCCAAAATACACACGCAGGAAGCTGGAAGAAAAGAATATGCAAGGCAGCATCAAGACTTTGAGAGGTGAACGCCTTGGATATAACCATTCGTCAGGACTGTGGATGGGAGTAAGGGGGTCTATAGATAAAGTGGCCGGTGAGAGAGGAGGAGGCAGAGTGGCGAGGTGGGGGATAAGTGAACACAGATCAAGGGTATCAGCGGGTTGGTGATGGGATGGCTGAGTCCAGTTGGTAGGTAGCTGATCAAAAGCTTGCTCAGAGGATTGGAAGGGAGGGGAGGGACTGGGGATGGAGTCGGGGGATTGGAAGTGAGGTTATTTGTAATTGGAGAATTCAATGTTGAGTCCTCGTGGTGTAGGCTACACAGGAGACAGATGAGATCTTGTTCTTCCAAATCATGGTTTGGTTCATTGTGGCAATGGAGGACGCCAAGGATGGCCATATTGGAAAGGGACTGGGAAAGAGAATTGAAGTAGGAGTAATTTAGCTAGGATGACTACTACATTTTAAAACAGACAAAACTTTATGCATAAAATTACACAATGAAACACAAAGAACAGAATAAAGAATCACGACAGAATTCAACCTATTCAACTAGACTTAATTATGCTGCTCCGAGCATACAAAACTGTCCCAATAATTAAACTCCCAATAAAAACCAGTATCAACGGAACATATACTTCCAGGTTGAAATTGAAGGTCAGAAAAGAGAGAGAGTTTCCACACAGCTCCCAGATGAACTTCCCAGTTCAAAACTCAACTGAAAACTGCTCAACTCAATTCAGCTCAGCTAGTTCAGCTAAAATAGCTCACCATTCTCCGTTCATTATACTGGTCACTTATAAAGCATGTCCACTTCGGCCTGAAGTCTCATCTATTTCCATATAAACAAAAGGCCTCTAAAAACCCTTTCCATCTCTGTACCAAACCAGACTGATCGGAGCTTGGCCCCGTTTTATTGTCCCTGCGAAAGAAACCAAGGATAGAGTCTCCTTGAGCCAAGGAACAGCTTTTTGACAAATAAGGGACTTGCTTTGTGACATGTCTCCCCCCACTAAAACAAAACCATCAATGCTAAAAAATGGCTGCATTTTTAACCCTTCCATCCCAGTTAATAGTCTCAAAACAGACAGATACACTATACTAACTCTAAACATTCAAACATGCACAAACCCTTTCAAATTCAGGCCACGGTACACCAACCACCGAACACCTCTGTCACCTCTGTATTTCATTCGAGTCCCAATAACCCAACAACTTTCACGTTTTCGCGACCTTACACATGCACAATTGTCAGATTGAATGGCTGGGACAAGAAGTTCCATCTAAACAATCTGGCAGTTTTGTCCTTAGTTATTCCCACAAATGTGTTGTGATCAGTGTATACGATTGTCTCAGATGCATTGCTGGTAATATAAACACAGTTATGGTGTAATGCCAACACTAACTTTAAAGTCTTTTTCTCTACCGTTGAACATTTCTGTTGATGAACATTCGACTTCGCAGAGGGAAAGACATTGATGACGCAGCTGAAGATGTTTATGCCGAAGAAGCTACCCTGAGAATCGCAGGAACACCGGACCAATACCCACATCACTAGCAAAGAAAGCTTCGTGTAATCTATTGTAGCTCATTCTGGGAGCAGTGTTAACACAGTCTTTAGGGTGTAAAACGCCTTTTGACAGTCCTCTGTCCACTGAGAGTTCTTGCCCTTGACAATTTGGTGAGTGGAGCCACCGCACTGCTTAAAGTTTGGCACAAACTTTCGGTAAAATCCAGTCAATCCCATGAACCGTAGTACTGCATATTTCTTTTTGTCGACGGTGTGAAACATTCCCCAACTACTTTCGTTTTTGTATCTCATGGGGCCATTTGTCCATGTCCAATAACATGACCCAGGGACGTGACTTGGGCTTTCTCAAATTCACTTTTAGCTAGGTTTACCACCAAGCCTGCCTTCTGAAGTTGATCGCACAAGTCCAATAAATGCTGTAAATATTCCTTCCATGAGTGACTAAAAACCACCTGGTCATCAACGTAGACCACATAGTTGGGTAATCAGGCCATGACCTTATTATCAGTCTCTGAAATGCGGCTGGATCGTTTTTCATACAAAATTCCACAATTTGAACTGATACAGTCCATTTGGCGTTATGAAAGCCGAAATTGCCTTTGCTTTCTCTGACAGAGGTCCGTGTCGGTAGCCTCTGAGCAAATCCAACTTAGAAATGTAAGTAGCTTCTCCCACTTTTTCGACATAGTTCTCCAAACATGGAATTGGATATGCATCAGCCTTTGTAACGGCATTGACTTTGTGATAGTCCACACATGACCATTGGGTACTATCTGGCTTTGGTACCATGACTATATGTGAAATCCAGTCACTAACTCACTTCGATTATGACATATTGGAGTGTGCGCTCTATCTCCTTCTGAACCTGTGCCAATTTTGGAGAGTCATGTCCATAAGGATGTTGCTTAATCAGAACAGCATCTCCTGTGTCTACATCATGCACAATTATGTTCGTACTTCCCAGTTTATTGCCGCATATCTCTCCACAAGATAGTAAAAACTCTATCAGGTCAATTTTCTTTTCTTGTGTAAGGTAACACAATAATTTATCCCAATTTTTGACAACTTCCTCATTCTCCAATTTGATTTGAGAAATGTCCAATTCAGAATCCTCTGAACTTGGTTCTTCCTTCTGTGCTGTAATCATTAACACCTTCTCCTCTTGCTTTCCTTCCCTATCAAAATACCTTTTGAGAATATTCACACGACACACTCCGTGAGATCTCATCCTGTCTGGAGTCCATATCAAATAGTTCACCTCATTCAATTTCTTCCCAATTTGATAAGGTACGCCATAACTTGCTTTTCAAGGTTCAACTGTTACTAGAAGTAACACCAATACTTCACTCCCAATTGCAAAATTTCCAATTTATGATTTCTGATCCACTTCCTGTTTCATTGTATGCTGCAGTACTTTTGAATGCTGTCTATCCAACACTCCAGCTGTATTTAATCGTTCCCTAAAATTTGATACATTGTCTAAATGAGTGGTCTCTGAATTCTGACTTATTAATTTCTCCTTAACCAATGTTAATGGTTCTTTTACTTTATGCCCACAAATTAATTTAAATAGACTGAATTTGGTCGATTCATTCTGTGCATCTGTGATCACAAATAGTTCAAAAGGAATTTCCTTATCGCAATCATCTGGATACTCCTGACCATAAAACCTCAACATGGTCTTCAGTGTTTGATGCCATCTCTCTCATGCTCCCTGTGATTCCAAGTAGTACGCAGTAAATTCGAATTGCTTTATTCCCAAGTTATCCATCATCTCCTTGAATAGTTCAGATGTGAGGTTTGATCTGTCTGGATCTCTATTGGTAGTCCGTACCTTGTAAAAAATAAGCATTTTTCTACAACTCTTTTAGCTGTGATGCTGCATAATGGGTCTGCCCCTGGAAATCTAGTCGACACATTCATTATTGTTAATAAATACTTATTTGCACTTTTTGTTTGAGGTAGGGGCCTACACAATCTATCAAGACTCTTGCGAAAGGTTCCTCAAATGTTGGAATAAGTATTAAAGTTGCAGGTTTATTACTGTCATGTGACATGTTTGAGACATCTGGCAAAATTCAACTACATCTCTGTGTAGTACAGGCCAGTGAAAGTATCTTTGTATTCCAGCCTGAAATGTCCTAACCCCGAAATGATCTCCAAGTGGTAGCTCATGTGCCACTCGCAGTGCCTACTTTCTATACCCAACAGGAAAAACAATTTGAAGAATTTCTGTTCACGCCTGATCTGCTTCAATGTGCGCTGATCTCCATATCCACATTATGACATCATTTGTTAAGTAATAACACGCAGGAATGCATTCATTCTCTTTCATGCTAAATGTTTTTTGATATAACTTTTGTAACTCCTCATCTTTCTGCTTAATTCAATCACCTTAGCAGAGCTAAAATACTTTTATGTTTTCATACTTGCTCCTTCTGTTACACTTATCTGGTCAAAAAGAAACTTTCGGATAACTCTGTGTGAGCTTCCTTATCTGTGCCTTTATCCTGCTTCAACCAGTGCATTGTGATCTACTGATGATGTAATCAGGGAAAATTCCTGGATAAACATTCTCCAGGTCTTCAGTTGCCTGCATCTCCACTGACTTTTCAACTAGAATAGGCAGCACGCCTACCAGTTAATCAGCTATATTATTTGCAAGGACAATTTTTATTCCTGGAGCTGAGAGTTAGGGGTCCAGTACACCTACCACACATTCTCCGCTCTTCTCTGGACTCCATCGCCTCACTTTACATAACTGAGCACTTTTTGCCTCACTCATTTTCTGGCAATAGTCTCTCAAGAGTTCATAAAGCCTCACCCCTCAGCATTACAGACTGAAAATATCCTGTGTCAATTAATATTGGATCCTCCTTACCAATTACTCCTGGCCTATGTGAATAAACTTTACCCTTCCATGTAGATATTTAACGCCGATTTAGCATGTCCACTGATCATCTTGTACACACTGAGGCAGTTGCCTAACTCCCCCTATGCTTTTTATTACTAGTTCAACGAAACTTCCAGGCTTGTCTTGTTATCCTACAGCTGGATTTCTCCCAGCTCACCAACACTGTGAATTTGTGTGGCCCACTTTATTACAATGAAAACACCATAGTATTTAAACTTCTTTGTCCCCTTCTAGGTTTTCTTTATTACCGTGGTAAATTATCCTTACACTCTACACTGTGATCCACATTTCCCTTTGCACGTGAGGATATCGCTTTCTCCAATTTCGGTCCCTCAGAGACCAGAACTGGTTCTGGAAAGCAAATCAAGTTTTTGGATCAGTTCATAATCATCAGCCATTTCAGCAGCTAACATTGCTGTTTGCACTCTCTGCTATTCCACCTGAGTTTGCACTACTTCAGGGAGTGAATTTTTGAATTCCTCCAAATACTAACCTCTCTAGGGGCAATATAGCTTTGCCTGAATTTTAAAGCTCTTATCCAACTATCGAAATTAGTCTGTTTGATCCTTAGAATCTCAGTGTAGGTTTGACCAGGATCCTCATTAGATTCCTGAAAGGTTGCCTATGTTGACTTAATGACTTTTTTTAACCTCTTCAGACTCCCCAGATACCTCCTCTGATAGGGATGTGAATACCTCACCAGTCCTACCTACAAGTTTCGTTTGGAGCAACAAAACCCACATTGCCTCTGGCCACTGCATTTGTTGAGCCAACTTTTCAAATGAAACGAAAACGTCATCCCATTCTTCTCATCAAGTTGAGGCAATGCTTGAACATAAGCAAACAAATTCTCACTAGGCTTCTGACTACCAGGGGTTGCTCATCCGCACTGTCTTCCTTACTAAGCCCAACCTCAGTCGTTATCTCCAGTGTTTAACACTTACTTCTCTTTTTAAGTGTCAGTTTTTGCTATTCAAAAGCTCTCTCTTTCTCTCTCCCCTGCTGCTTTCTCTTTTGCCATTCTTTCTTTTCACTCTCTGTTCTGCTGCTCTCTCTTTTCCCCCTTCTGCATTTTATTGAAAGTGAAATGTTTCATTTATGCTGCCCTTTCCTTACGTCTCGCCGCTAACTCAAGGTGTTTCATTTGCAACTGAATTCTTCCCATCTCTACAGATTCGGATGGTGTCTCCAGCAAGATTAATTGACGAGCTACTGCTGTAATTCCCTCTCCTTTCCTCACAGAAGCAGGCAGTTCCAATTCCAGCTTCTCTGCTTATTCTTGCAAATTGGTCTTATTCACTTTTCGTAAAATATCCAAAGTCACTGTATGCAAACCTAGGAAACGTTTGGCGACTGAAATTGCCATTACTATTCGAAGCTTTGTCAACCCAGTCAAACGAATACCCGAACTAAAGACACTAGCACCTCCCACTCGCTGTTGAGAATCCAGCAATGAGCCTCCAGTCCGTTATGGATCAGGCTAGACTACTCAAAACATTCTTAAGCAAGCAGCCCAGAGCATAACTTTGCAGTTTGTTTTGGTAATTACCCAATGAAAATTACCCGGAGTAATTTAGCTAGGGTGACTACTAGATTTTAAATCAGAGAAAAACGTTATTCACAAAATTACACAATGAAACACAATGAACAGAATAAAGATCCACTACAGAATTCAACTTATCCAGCTAGACATAATCATGCTGTTCCAAATACACACAAGAATCAAACTCACTTGAAATAACGTCATAATGGAATGCATGTTGAAGCTAAATGGCAGAAAAGAGAGAGAGTCTCCACACAACTCCCAGTTGAACTTTCCAGTTCAAGACTCAACTGAAAACTGCTCAGCTCAAATCAACTCTGCTAGCTCAGCTAAAAGAGCTGACAACTCCCCGTTCATTATGCAAGTCACTTCGAAAGCATGACCACTTTGGACTTTCGTTTCATCTGTTTGCATATAAATAAAAGGCCTCTGAAAATCCCTTTCATGTCTGTACCAAACCAGACTGATCATAGCCTGGCCCCGTTTTATTGATGCGCTGAAAAACATCAAGGACAGATTCTACTTGAGCCAATGAACAGCTTTTAGCAAAAAAGAAGGATTGGTTTGTGACAGAGAAGACAGGCTAGTGTTCTGTATGGAGGTCAGAAGCTGGTGGGAATGGCTAATACTGTCAGAGTGTGGCTGATGACAAATTTGTGAACAACATGACGTTCAATGCAGGGTCACACGCCAACTGTACATCCAGACGGTGAGAGTTTATTCAGAACCTGGAGCTCTCTCTCTCAATCAACATGGGGGCTCCATAGAGCTCTGTAAATTATCATAGAATCATAGAATCCTATAGCACAGAGACAGGCCACTAGCACAAACTGGTTCATGCTGATCAAAATGTCCACCCATGCTAACCCCATTTCCCTGTGTTTGGTCCATATCCTTCTAAACCTTTTCTATCGATATATTTGTCCAAATGTGAAGACACATATCATGGAAAAACATGTTATATCTAATGCTATACGTGTTTTGTTTTGGAAATAATGATTGTTGATTGATAACACTCCAGTGTTAATGCAATCACATTTTTATTCTTTTTGTAGCGTTACAGATTAAACACTTATTTCCTACACACTCTCCTCACGGTACCATCACCGCAGGGAATTGTCTGGTGAAACTCCATTACACCATCTCTTTGTAGTAAGGAGATCATTGATTATTAATGAAACAAAATACTGTCTCAAGTATACTCCACAATTGCAGGACTTTGTCTTCACTCTGATACTTTAATCATTTTGTAATGAACGATACTACTCATTATTGTGCTGATTACTTGCTGAGTCATAGTGTCATAGAGATGCACAACATGGAAACAGATCCTTCGGACTGACCCGTCCATGCCGAGCAGATATCCCAATCCAATCTAGTCCCACTTGCCAATACCCGACTGCTCTGTAGGGATTCTGTTAGTGCCTCATGATCAAGGACATCCAGCTCCTTTTCACTAAGAGCACCTCCCATCATCTCGCCTTCTCATAAATACAAAATGAGAAAGATTGCATTTTTTGTCAATCATTTATTTGGCTTATGAAGCAAAGTCACACCAACAACAACATCACTATTGCCATTGGAGTTGATTGGAGATACTGAGGAGGCGATTATCCAGCTGTATTATCTCTGAGTATGAATCCAGGGAATCAGGTAATGACCCAGACACTGGATCCGAATCCCACAACGGCAAATGTTGGAAATTGAATTCAATAAAATATCAGCAATTAAGAATCAAGTGAAACAATGCAACCATTGTCGATTGTCCTACCTAGCACCCTAATGCACTTCAGGAAAGGAAATCCAACTTCTTCCGTTTGTCGGGCTTACATGAAACTCCACAGCAATGTGGTTAACTCTCGGTTGCAGTTTGAAATAGCCAAACCAGCCACTCAGTTATATCAGTCACTACAAAGCCTCAAAGAAATGAAACAGCATGGACCTCAGCACTGACTACTTACAGCCCACGGACCGCAGTGGGTCAGGAAGGCATCTCACCAAAAACTTCTCAAGGACAATGAGGAAAGCGAATTAAATACTGGGCCAGCATCCCATTAATAAATAAAAGAAGATGATCCCACTCAGGGAAGCGAGAAAAACAGACATAAAATCTTTAAACTGGAACTTTGACACATACCTTACATGGTCATTATTATCAGTAATATGTGAAGAGGAGAAACATAAGTAAGGTTTAATTTCATTTTTTATTTCCATCCCAGCTGATCATCAACAATCTCTGCGCTTCTTTCTCTCTATCTCTCTCTTTCTCCATCTATTCACCTCAGTCCTTCTCCCCTTCATAACAGATGTCGGTGTCACCAACATCGATCACGCTATTTCCCAACTGTGTTCAGTTCTGATGTACAGTCATTAGAATCGAATTGCCAATTCTATTTTTCTCTCGACCCGAGGGGGCTGCCAAATCTGCTCAATTTGTCTGGCACTTTCTTGTTGTTTATTGTTTCTGATCTGTTGCATCATTCTTTGCTTTATTTAACCTTTAATTTTGTTATTACTTGGAATGTCTGCATCACTGACAGCATTTTTTGACCTTACCAAATGTGAGGTCATTCTTTCAGGCAGTACAGAACAAAGCACATTGCTGTTTGACTCACATAAATCTTAAGCCAGACCAGATAATAACGCAAGTTCTATTTACCAAAGGACATCAGTGAAATAGATAAACGTATAGACAAAATGCTGGAAATGATATGGTTGGTATTTCCAATTCCTGTCTTTTGTATTTACTTTCTGACATCGTCTGTGGTAGGATGTGGAATAGCATCTTTCTGTGTAATAGCCTGTGCATCTGAATTACATTTCTTTCGACATTACTGCGCTGAGAGAGTGTTTCTGTCATGATGTTATTTTAGAGACAACAACAAAGTTGCAATCGAAATATTTGCAACTGAAAGTGTGCTTAGAAGAGAGGTATAACCATAATATCTGAATTTTACCAAAGCACAGATAATGGTTTATAAAGCGTCAGCATTGAATCCAAGATGGTGACTGGGCATATAATCGAGCTGGTAATGGATAGGTTTTATGATAGACAGAATACCGAGACACAAATGAATTTTATTTATTTAAATTTGGTATTGTGAACAGTCTCGTTCTCAGATGTTTGTGAGGGCGGGGGTGTGGGCGGTTCTGAAATTTGTGTGTAATCAATGGAATTTTCATTTGAAACTGAAGACAATAGTTTCCATCTTTGTCAAATATAGATAACAGAAATAGTAACGAAGTTCACCATGGTTGAAGAGATTAAAAAATGGAGAGATGAAGGAACTTACCAGGAACACCAACAATAGCGAGGATAGGATAGTAACCCGCCTGGATAATCATCAATGCACCCCATATCCGATCTGGTAATGTTGACCGAGACGAGGAAAAATAGAAAAGACCCCAGGATAAACCCCTGTTCATTGTTGCAGCATTCCAGTCGCATGTTCTCAGATTCTGATCCATTAATGGATCATTCCAAACTATTCTCAGATGTTTAAATCTCCTTTTTCTGTCTCTGCAGCTGCTGATCCCTTTGAGCGCTGGAGTTGATGCATCTGCTGCTACAATGGCATAAACCATCGCAAGAGGCCCCTTACTAATAGGAGATGGAAAACATCCAGTGACATAGCTAGGATCCATGGAGACTAGCATCACTCACAGTCACTGAACAAACAGCTCCATTTAACCCCTTTCAGTATGGTCCTTTCTGTTCACAAAAACTCTGGACTGGATTGAATGTTGACACTGTTGGCGATTGATCACATTTCCCATCACCCATTGCTCTCGTGAAGTTCGTAGTGAGGGAGAATGATGCATGTTTTCTTATCGCAGGCTAGATGATTCTGCTGTGTTGTCCATTTGCAATACTGTAACCGGCTGAACCTCGCACCACTACCACCCTCAAAAACCACAATCTACATGCTGTTACCATGCAGATCTCTCCTCGACTAGAACAGGCACCAGCCAATATGGTTACAGTGGATATATTTGCACTCCAATACATAGGAAATGAGAATTTGCCTGGGCATTCCTTTAATTGGTCTAATAAGGCAATTTTGTATCTTCAACTTTCAATGTGCTTCAGCACATTTTTAAAAGATAAACTCACAAACACCTTAACACACTTTATTAAACACAAGTTTCTTCACATTCCCCTCATGGTAACATCAAGCCAGGGTTTAGTCTGGTGAAAACCCTTTGCTGATCAAACCTGTACACAATACATCTAAAAGTCTCTCAACAAAACACTATCATTGGGAAAGATACATTTACTCTGGTACTTTAATCATTTTGCATGACCAGCCACATATCATTTACTTCCTGCTGTGTAAAAAATCTATTTGTGACTTATGACCAAGCACATCCAGGTCTTTTTCAACAACAGCACTTCCCAACCTCTCATTATTTAATGAACATAAACGTGAATGATGATATTTGTTGTTCATATCTGAAATATCTTGCAAAGAGCTATTGGCCAAACACTGATCCTTCTGACACCACAAAGCCTTCACTCCAGATAATTATACTACTCTCTCCATTCCCCCGATTATCCAACTTTTAATACATTCAGTGCATTCCACCCCTACCTACCCGTGGACTCTAGCATTCCCTACTCACCTCTATTCAACCATGTCAACCATCTTTTGAAAATTCAGATGCTTCATTTCCACTGGTTCTCGATTGTCGATGTCACAACGGTCAAACTCCACAAAATCCAGCAGGTTTATCAAAGATCAAGATCACTTCCCCTTCCTGAATCTAGATTGACTGTTCCGAATCATGACATTATTTACCAAGTGTCTAGTTGTTACATTCCTTACAAAAGGTTCCAATGTTTTTCTTACAGCTTACATCAAGCTAACCACTGTTTAGTTTGTTGTTTGCTCTCTCTGTCCTGTTTTAAATATTTAGGTTTACAATCGCTGCTTTCCAGTCTGGAGGATCCTTTCCAGAATCTAACCAGCTTTGAAGAACAATCAGTAATTCTTTCACTAGCTCTACTGCCACCTCCTCAATACTCTGGGATGTAGCTCATCAGATGCAGCAATACACCAACCTTAAATTCAGTGAGGTTTTGAAAGATGTACCTTTTATTAATTCTAATTTCCTGCTTTTCCCCATTTTCACCAGTCACTCTGTTCCCCTGTATTTCTGGAAGTTTCTTTCTGTATCTTCCTCAGGGAGATGGATACAATATATTGCTCTCAGCGGACAGATGGGTTCTGTCAGCCAATGAATATATCGGAGTGATATACACTCCAGTGATGATGGATATGTTACTCACTCCTGCCTGGAAAGTTCCAGAATTAATCCAGTCGAATTCGTGGTGAACATCAGCATAGTCCTGTCACTGGTGTGAGGCTACGCAGTATACTGAAGGAAGGGACACAGCTCAGTGACCACCTCAATTTTGGTTTCATACCTGACACCTGGTCCAACTTAGACAAATGTCCTGTGAAATCCCAGGAAAGATAATGCACTGTCCTGCACCTCCATATTTATAGAGCTTCCATTCTGTGGCGCCTCATCTCCATTTGTTTACCATGGTCCCAGACACTCTGTAAATGCAGTGTACAGAGTGGGGTCACCAGACCCAGCAGCTGACAACACAAATCCAAGATAAGCATCCCCAGAAACTCCACTGATTTTCCAATGACAGGAACTAGTCAATTCCCCACACGCAACATGCACGCGCTCAGTGTTGAAAACTATTTCCACTCCTGAGTTTCTCTTCCTGGCTGAGAAAGCCGTTGCATCTCTGTACACTTCCACAGTAACAGTTTCTCTCTCCAAAGAATCAGTTGACAATGTAACATTACCTTTCTCTATATCTCAGCAATTATAAGGGCAGCACTAATATTGCTAATGGATTTGATCATCACACTCAGAGAAGAGAGGTACAGGGAACCTAACTCACTTTAAACAGGGACAAATCTAAATGGATGCAATATTCAGGAATATGGGAAAACGGGGGAATGTGAGAATAACTTGCGATTTTGTTTTCCTTTCAGTTCATCATCAGCAATCCCTTTGCTCACTTTTTATTTTTTTTCTCTCTTTTTCTGGCCATTTTTCCATCCATTCAATTTAAACCTGGCCCCCACCTCTCTCTCCAACCCAACCATCCATTATACCAGGATAAATAATATTATTTCCCAGTTTGCTTTCAGTTGTGAAACAGGGTCACTGGACTCAAACGGTTATCTGCATGTCTCCTGACAGAGGCTGCCATACCTGCGAGATTCTCCAACACTTTCAGATGCTGGAGAATTTTATTTTTGATCTCTACCACCCACAGTTCCTTGGTTTATTTCACCTTTCATGCTGTTGTTTCTCGGGATGCCAGCATCACGGGCAAGGGCAGTATTTGTTGTCCATCACTAATTGTCCTTGGCTATGCGGCCATTTATCAAGAAAAAATGGAGCCAACAATGTTGTTGTGGGTCTGAAGTCACACTGAGTTCAGACTGGGTAATAATGTTAAGTTTCTTTAGCAAAGACTATCAGTGAAATAATGAAAATAAATCTTAACGGTTTCTGGTTTCCATGAGTGAAATTAGGTTTCATTTCAATTTTTGTCATTCGAATTTTAGCTCTGTCATCGGCTGTGGTAGGATTTAAACACTGCCTTGGAGTCACAGCCCGTGCCTCTGAATTACCCGTCTAGTGACATGATCACTCTGATACAGAGTCCTTATTGCCTAGTCCGTATTCCTTAGTTCCTGCCAGAGAGAGATGGCGGGGAAATCAGTTTAACTACCAACAATCAAAAGGACTTTGGGGAAAAAAGAGAAAGAGAGATTGAGAGACAATTTCACGTAAGATCACAGGTTTCAGAATGCTGAAATGAAGACATTTCGACAGCATCCTGCAACATAAGCCTGTATTCCCAGGAATAATAGGTGAAGGGGAGATTGGCGTCAATAAAGATGAGGGAGTGTTTTAGATGAACATTTGTTCTGCAACTTTGTCACTGGGTGTGGGTTCATCAGAGTCTTCGACTCATTGGGCTAAATCTAACAATAGTTTGTCTCAGTGACATTTTTATTGAGTGTGACAGAGGGATTGTCTGTACCAGATTGAACTAGTTTCATGGTGCTATCTTATCGAACTCACCACATTAACTACCCAATCTCATAGTGTTCCTCGCATTCAATGCCACCCCAATTCTCCAACCCAACGTGACTGGAGGGACTCACCATCGCACTGATACCTCTGGCTATTCTATGATCACTGACACTTGTGCCATCTTTCAAAGGACAATGGGCACACTGTTGTACTTCCTCAGTGTGGAGCCACCCTGCACAGGTGACCCCGAGCATGGCAGATTAGAGGAACGAACACCACGATTTTTCAACAGGGGCACAGAGGTCCTAGTGGATGGGCTAGTATGGAGGTCCATTCTCTTCCCAGAGGAGGCCTGAGCATGGTCTGAGCTCACCACCCAGCTCAGTGCAGTACCCGCGGTCTCCCTCTCTCCCTCACACACACGCACACACTTTAATATGAATTCCAGTTAGTGTTCCAAAGAATTCCTATTTTCAGGTACAGGAACTTTCAGCCATTCAACCTCCTGGGTTCCTGCAAAAATATGCACTTATTTTATATCCAATCACAATTAGTATTTCTGGCTATTTCACTTTGTCTCACTTTATTGTATTCAGCCAACACTTCTAAACACTTGTCATGTTATGAAATACAATTTTGAGCAGAGAACGTTTTATCCACAGCTGTTACCTTGAACGTTATCTGAATTGTACCATTTTCCTTGTTATGAAAGTTTCTCTTGCCCTTTGCCTGTACCTGTTTCTGTCTGTAACAGTTACATAGTCTCCCACTCAGTTGGCTGGATGGCTGGTTTGTGATACAGAGGGAGGTCAGCAGCGCAGGTTCAATTCCCCCACACTGACAGAGTTTACCATGAAGGGGACGCTCTCTCAACAAAGGGCAATCTAGCATGGCCAAACCACTCTAAGCTGCACATCTGTGTACTCTGGGAGCGAACTGGAGCATTAGGAGGGAATCCACACAGATATATGGAGAATGTTCAAATCATCTGAGGTTGGAATTGAACCCGTCTCCTTGGTGATGTGCGGCCGCAGTGCTAACCACATATCCATCATACTCCTCAGTTGGTTCTGTCAATTACTTGTGGCTGACTGAAGAAATCCAACTGGCTTGTTCTGATAACTGAACCTGATCCAGTCTTAGACCTTTATCATCGGTCATATTGCCAACCTGGTTACATTCAAAATTTGTGGTGAGCAGTGGAGGAGTGGGACTAGAAATGAAAACAGTGACACCCTCCAACCTCAGTCAGAACCGGAACGAGGAGAAATTCACGAAGTGGGAATTCATTCAAGTGGGAATTCTCTCACCCAGATGACTGGGAGGGCTGAATCTTCATATTATATCGAGGCTGACTTTGTATGATTTTCCATAGACTGGTGAATCAGGGATCATTGTGAGATAAGAGAAAATTGCAGCTGGGAACACAATGAGATGAACCATGACCTTATTGACTGGGGGAATAATGTCAAAGTGCCGAATGGGCCAGACGTGTCCATCAGCCCTATGTTCTCATGTTCCATTCAGCCCTACGGTCCTGCTGTGCAGGCGCAGATTGAGGCAACTTCGATGGGTTGGTGTAGTTTGGCAAATGTATTGGAAAATCCAGGCTGGGTCAGGCAGTGACCCCCTTCCCCCAATCCCTCTTTTCTGGCTTCTCCTCTCAGTCACTTCTGCTCCTGATGTAGGTCATGTTACAGGCCCAGATTCGCATTGAATACAGCCCCCATGCCCCACCCAAGGTCAACTCAGACAAATCCTCTGCTGTCGGTGAATGCAACAGTTAACATCATGACTTCCAGGAAAATAGTCAATTATTTTCCAAAAACATAAATAAGAACGTAAGAAATAGGAACCTGCGCTGTCATTCATGAAGAACATGGCGGATCTACTCCAATGCTCAACTCCACTTTCCTGCTCCCTTGCATCCCTCAACTCCCTGAAATTTCACAAACCAATCCACCCATCTGTAAATACAATCAGTGACCCAACCTTCACAACTCGCGGGGTTAGGAAATTCCAGCCATTCACTACCTTCTGAAAGAAAACATTTCTTTACATCTCAGTTTGAAATCGATATTCCTTATTCTGTATCTACATCCCTGACTTCTAGACTCTGCAATGGTGTGGAATCACATTCTCAATATCGACCTTGTCAAGCCTCCTCTGTATCCTGTCCGTTTCAGTAATGACACCCTCATTCATTCAAACCACAATGAATAATTGCTTCAGCATTTTTGATGTATTGAATAGTTCAATCCTTTCATTCCAGGGACCAGTCTAATGAACCAACATTTCCGCATCAACATGCTGACGTTTTGTTTCATACATAGAAACACACCACTCCGTTGTACTGCTCCTTTTTTGGGAGTTCTCTCCATTTAATAACAGCCTGCCTTATGGTTGTCAGTGTCATCGTCAAATTCAAATGTATTTGCACTCAGCTACCGCCGTCAGGAGCTGAGTGCAGCTCTTACAAGCATCTCTTGTCATCGGACTGATATTTGTGGTACTCCAGTAGATACTTTTTTTCATAAAGTTCGATGAGGCGTGACTCTCCGATTTCTAAGTGTTTACCAAGTGTCATCCCATGCTAATGCATTATCCACCATACTATGAGCTTCTGTCTTGCGAAGAACCTTTATTTAGTGATATCTTGTGGAAAATCTCTGGAAAGCCTCATGTCTACCAGTCCCCCTTTATCAAGGCCACTTGTTACATTCTCATGGATTTCCAGAAAAACTTTGCATGATTCTACAGGCAAAATGTAGCTCGCCTTTAACAAGACCATGCTGACTCTGTGTGAAGCTTTTCTAAATGTTCTGCAGTCCCTTCCTTAATAACAGAGTCTCACAGATTCCCAGCAATAATGGTTAGGCTAAGTGGTTCCTTCTTTCAGTCTCACTTGTTTCTTGAAGACAGGCGCCACATTGGAGGTTCTCCAGTTTCACTGGATCACTCCTTTAATCCAGAGAGTTATGGAATATTTCACACAGTGCCACCAGCCACTCTGTGACCACTTCTTATAAAACCAGCTATGAATTGCTGATGACCTGTTTACCTTGGTCTTATCTGTTTGAGAAATGCCTTGTTCATTCTGTTAGAGACAGCTCAAGATCTTCCCTCCTATTGCCATTATGTTTGCACCATTGACATATTTACAGCACCTTCCCCTGTGAGGAACGATGTAAAATACTGGTGTAAATTATCTGTCTGTTCCCTGTATCCAGTTCCCCAGTCACACCCTCCAAATGTCCTCAATATACTTTCCTGACTTCCTTTATACCAAAGATCACACACACCTGTTGAACTCTTCTTGCATACATGGAAAAGCTCGTGCTGCTGGTTTTTATATTTCTTGCCAATTTGCTTACATCACATCTTTTCTTCCTTTTTCTTCGCTTTCTATATTCATACAATCATATCGCATACAAACACAATCTTTGGTCCAACTTGTCCATGACGGCCAGGTTTTCCAAACGAAACTATTCCCATCAGCTTGCATTTGGCACATATGCCTCTAAACGGTTCGCATTTATATGTTTGTCCAAATGTCTTTTAAATGTTGGAGCTGTACCTGCATCTGCCAGTCTTCCTCTGGCAGCTCATTCCATAAACACATCACCCTCTGTGTGAAAAAAAGAAGTTCCCTCTTCCTCCCTTTTAAATCTTCCCTCTTCCAGCATAAACCAATGGCTCAATGATTTAATTTTCCTATCCTGTGGAAAAGATCTTGGCTTTTCACCCTGACCATGCCTCCCCTGATTTTGTAAATTTCTATAATGTCACCCCTCAACCTCCTATTCTCCATCTGATACTAACTTCAAGAACAAGCATTGCTAGTTAAGCACTGTAAATTTGAAACAATGTTAAAAGTGACGGGTAAACAGCCCTCAGCCCAAACTTCGTACTGTCATTTGCTTTCTTCTTTATGTTACCATACTAAGGCAGCATGAAAATCTTACTAATGCCAATAAGCCGGCAAGCACCTGAATTCCTTTGTCTGATTCCTGTGATGATTTCTACCGTGAAAATGTATCTCAGGCCAGATCTATGTAATTCTACATGTTCAACATTCTCTCTCCTGGCCTCCATACGACTTTATGTGGTTGTGTTTTCTTTATCTTGCACTCAATAGAGAGAACCCCAATCCTCATTCTCATCTTAATTTAAACTCATTTTATATCATGTTCTCGTTCACCACAGCTAAAAGCCTGTTCATCTGTTGTCACACCCTCAGTTCCCTGTCACCTACCCCCCCACCTCTGGCAAGGAACTAAAATGCCCAGTTTCCAATCCTTTTCAGTTCTGAAGAAGTGTCCATTGGACCTGCTTAGTTTCTTCAGCAATTTGTGTTTTTCAACATTATCCAAAATGTGTGTTAAATCTGCTCAAAAGCCCTGTCCAGCACAGAGCGCTGTACATTGGGAAGTGAACAAAAACGCAAAGTGCACAGGTTCATTGGCTCTGAAACGACATAAGGCTGGCATCACTGACACGACAGAGGTCTTAATCATGGTCAGGAAGAAAAACAGAGGAAACACATTCACTTCAAACGTGGAAGAATGTATGACTGGAAAGAAAATGATTCAGATTAATATGTTAAAGTATCTGAGTAATGTAACAAATTGGAAGTGTGACATCAGGGTGAGACCCTCAGCAGAATGAGATTATGAAACTGCATGTGCTCTCACATCAGAAACCAGGTTAGGTTACTGAGTACAGGGCTGATGGGTGAATGGGTCTCGGTGTGAACTGGGGGGAAGTCAGTAGAATTGATTTGCAGATATTGCAGCTCATACTGGGTTGTCATGTGATGCTGTAGGTCTCAGCAGCAGCCGCAGCAGAATTGCATTCAATCACAATCCATAACCTTTCCCCCAGGATAATCCATCACTCTACCATTATCATCAAGCCAAGGGATGGTTCAGTGATAAACATGCCAGAGTCAGAAACATGTGTATCGAAACCTGATGACAGCCCACTAAAACTACCACACTTGACTGGTTACATTACAAACAGCAGAACTACCATGTGATGGAGCGAATGAAATTATCCCAAAACAAACTGATATGATCGAAACTCTACAGTCAAGCCACATCCAGTCATCAATGTCAATGGACTATTAAACAACTTACAGGAGGAGAGGACTGCACAAATATCCCTAGCCCTGCACATCAGTGTACAAGACAAGGTTGTAGTATTTGCATGGGTCTGCGTGGGTTTCCTCCGGGTGCTCCGGTTTCCTCCAACAGTCCAAAGATGTGTGGGTCAGGTCAATTGGCCACACTAAATTGCCCGTAGTGTTAGGTAAGGGGTAAATGTAGGGGTTTGGGTGGGTTGCGCTTCGGCGGGTCGGTGTGGACGTGTTGGGCCGAAGGGCCTGTTTCCACACTGTAAGTAATCTAATCTAATCTAATTCTCAAAATATCGAGTCATAAAATCTGGTGCCAGTAATATTGCCCTTGAATCTAAGTCCATTGTAAACATCTGTTCCTTCCCCAATGTACTTTCAGGAAGTGAATCTCCCGTGCTTCCTGGTCTGGCCTACAAGTGTCTCCAGACACACAGACATGTGATAAACTCTACAATGGTCTCTGAAACGGCCAAGCAAGATACTCAATTGTATCAAATTGCTCTGAGTTCTTAAAGGATAAAACCAGACAGAACACCCGCAATGAGCTTTCATCCAGACAGATGCTGCCTTCTGAATGTTTAAGAGCTTGTGACAACAATGACAGAGCTTTCCCGCACACTGCACAGAAACATCAGGAAGGGAGCAGGACATTAGACACTTTTAGCTTTCCCTGTTCTAGCTCATGGAGACAAGTTCACTTTTATAACCCTAGTTAATACATTCTTCTGAAACTGATCAATTCCTGTCTTATGCTGCTCAATGATTGACCGTCCAACCCATACAATCACAGAAGCACTGGCTCTGTAGTGTCATAAATACAGCACGATCTACATTAGTCCCACTTTCCGATACGAGGCCCATACCATGGCACTTCAAGGTACCGACCATGTATTTGTTAATGGTTGTGAGGTTACCTGTGCCAACTGCCCTCTCAGGGAGTGCATTCCTGACCCCAACAGCCTCTGGATGAAAACCAATCCTTAAATCCTGAATAAACATCAAACCCTTCACTTTAAAATGGTACTCCCTTGTTCTTCGCCCTTTGACTGAAAGGAACAGCTGCTGTCTATCCATGCTGTCCGCGCCCCCAGTAATCTTATCCTTCTGAAGCACATCCCTCTTAGCCTTCAATGCTTCAAAGTAAACAACCAGAGCTGAACTACTCCATCCAAGGGAACATCCTGGTGAATCTCTACTGCACCCTCTCCAGTGCAATCACATACTTCCTGTAATGTGGCTCCCAGAACTGCACATAATATTCCATTTGGCCGAACCAAATTTCCACATAGCCCTTATAATCTGTGCCTCCATGAATAAAGGCTCTGTTGATGGTCGCTATGCTTTGTCAACTTCTGCATTAACCTGTTTAATCACATTCAGGAATATGTGGAGAAGCACCCTCTGAGCTTCCTAATGTGCGTCTATTCATTGAGTCCTCCACTGTCTGGTTGCTTCTTTCAAAGTACATCACCTCATATTTATCAGGGCTACATTCCATCGGCCATTGATTCACCCATTTCATCATTGCATCTGTATCTTTCTGTAATATAAGACCATCCTACTCACTGCCAACTAACCAGCCAAACTTTGTGTCAAACGTAAACTTATTTATCACACTCACTCTAACCCACTCCAAATTCACAGCTGCATCATTTATGAATACTACAAATAATAAGGTTAAAAATCACACAACAACAGGTTATAATCCAACAGTTTTATTTGCAGGCTCTAGCTTTCGCAGCGCTGTTTCTTCATCATGCTGTTCGAAATGTCGTGCTTAAATAAACAGCTGGACTATCATCTAGTTTTCTGTAAATTTTTAACTTTGCCCAAGCCAGTCCAACACTGGCATCTCCGAATCACAAACAATATAGGACACAGCACTGATCCCTGTGGTACACGATTGGATACTGGTCTCCAGTCAAGCAAACAGATTTCTACCAGCAGACCTTCTGTCTCCTACAACTAAGTTGATTTAGATACAACTTGGCAAATTACTAATGAGTCCTACCTGTTCCTTGGTTATTCTGCTCCACTTGACGTACCTGTAGAATATCTGGGGCTTCTCCCTAATCTTTCCTGCCAGCAGGTTTCCATGACACTGTGTTCGTCAGTCTCCTTCAAATGAAGAATTGCCTTCTTATTGCAGTCTGAAATGGTCTATCCTTTACCTGAAATAATTTGCCTTAAATGTAGAGTAGACAGCCAGAGAAAAAAATCCTGTTTATTTCCAACTTGTCATATGTTTAGTGACTTCTCTAAATTTCACTATGGTCATCTCTCATTCTTTGAAACTGCAAAGAACACAGGCCGAGTTCCCACACAAGGCAATCTCACCATCTGAGGGATTAATCTGGAGAATGTCCATTGCACACCCTCCGTGGCCATTATATTCTTTCTCAGATTGGGTCACCAACACTCGACTCAATACTCTATGTACAGTTTCATTAGCAAGCTGTGAAACTGCTTCAGCATGACCTTCCGACTATGTTCTGATTTTCTTAAATGAAGGCGAACCTGACATTAACTTTTCACTTTTATATATTCCTCCAATTACCATTCACATTATTTATGAATTCACTGCATGAGTTCTTATACTAAAAGCCTTCTGAAAATCAAAATACGCCATTTCCATTTTCCAATAAACAAGTTCAAGTCATTCTGAAGTTTGTCAATGATGAAGACTCTGCCAGACTCTGTCAGTGCATACTGATTCTCTCCAATGTTGTTGTTAATTTCTAAATATCCAATATCAGATCCTACATAATAGGTTTCATCAGCTTCCCTACAGATGTCAAGTTAATTGGTCTGCAGTTCTCCACATTATCTCTTCTTCCCTTTGCAGATGCTTGAATCCCTTCCATTTATCTCCAATGCTTGGAACACATTTACTAACTTCCAGCCGCTGCAGAATGTACAGGAAAATAAAACAGTCATCGACAGCACAATTAATATGTCTATTGCTGATTGATTTCTAATATTTTGATACGAATTACAGCTGGCTCATCAGACTTAGCAATGCTCAATCCAGCGACAATACTACTATGCTAGCCTTCAACTACTACCTTGTTACTGATATGAATTGACTTTCTGTCTTTAGTTCCACAAGTTCCATGTGATCATTTGGTGTTACTCAGCGATTTTATGGATCTTGCTCCTTGATGACAGATGCAAAGGAACTGGTTATTTTCTTGGCCATTTCCCTGTTCGCCTCAATAACCTCTCCTCTCCTGATTACAAAATTCCACATTTGACCCTGCTTTTATTTTGTTTTCTTTGCAATACAGATCGTAGATTTATGTAGTCTTTGAGTTCTTCTTTCACAGAATCATTAAAAGCCCACAGTGCGGAAAAGGCCTTATGGTTCAGCAAGTCCACTCTGCCGCTCCAAGGCGTAACCACCCAGATCCATTCCCATCCAATTCTACATTTTGCGACCTAATCTACACATCCCTGAACACTTTGCACAAATAAGCATGGCCAATTCACCTAAACTGTAATTCTTTGAACTGTGGGAGGAAACCGGAGCACCCAGAGGAAACCCACGCAGACACGGGGAGAATATGCAATCTCCACACAAATAAATTTCTGAGAATTCTCTGGTTGCCACAATGTCTAAAATTCTTCTGAGCTCACTTCCTGTGATTAATATAATCTTTAATTTATTATGTTAACCTTCATGAAATCACTTGCCCTTTCTTTGGTGATTCTACCTTAAAGAAATAGACATATTTTTCAGACATTGCAGGATTTCTCTAGATCTCCTGGTCCTGAACAGGTGTATCCAAGAACACAGCAAGAGGCGAGAGAAGATATTGCGGGAGCCATCGCTGATCTTTTTCCATCACCCCTGTCCACGGGGAAGGCCCCAGAAGACTAGAGGGTCGTGAACGTTGTGCCCTTGTTCACGTAGGGCGGCGAAGAAGAACCTGTAAACTATAGACCAGTTAGCTTAACAACTGTGACATATAATTTCCTTGAGAAAGTTCTGAGAGATAACATATGCATTCATTTGAAAAGACACGGTTTCATAAGGAGCAGTCAGCACTGCTTTGTGCGTAGGATATCCTGGTTCATATTTCTTTAGCGTTCTTTTGAGGAAGGGATCTCAGAAGGTGGTAGGTTGGTAGACGTAGTCTATCTAGGTTTCAGAAAGGCCTTTGATAAGATTCCACATGATAAGCTGCTCTGAAAGGTTCGATGGCATGGAATTCAGGGGGATACTCAATTGGCTTGATGGTAGAAAGCAGAGGCTAATACTGGAAGGATGCTTATTGGACTGGAGGCCTGTGACTAGTGAAGTGTCTCAGGGGTCGGTGCTGGGCCTATTACTGTTTGTTATCTATCTCAATGATTTGGATGAGAATGTACAAAGCATGATTAACAATTAGGATGATTTCAATAAAATAGGCAGTACTGTGAACAGTGAGAAAGATTATCAGAAATTGCTGCAGGACCTTTATCAGCTGGGGAAGTGGGCCGAGAAACGGCAAATAGATATTAATATCGATATATGTGGGGTGTTACATTTTGGAAAGTCAAATGCAGGTTGGAGTTTCATGATGAATGTTAGACCCTGAAGGAGTGTAGAGGAACAGAGGGACCTTGGAGCTCAGGTCTGCGCTTCTCTGAAAGTAGTTGCACGTTGACAGGACAGTGAAAAAGGCTTTTGGCACACTGGCCTTCATCAGTCAGAGCATTGAGTATAGAAGTTGGCGAGTTATGTTGCAGTCAGACAGGACATTGGTGAGGCATGCACTTGGAGTATTGTGTTCGGTTTTGTTCACTTTGCCAGAGGAAGGATGTGATTAAACTGGAAAGAGGACTGAAGAAATTTACAAGGATGTTGCCTGTACTCAACGGTCTGAGTTGTAGGGAGAGTTTGGACCGGCCAGAATATTTTCCTTTGAGTGTAAGAAACTGAGGGGAAATCGTACAGAAAAGTATAAAATAATGGAATGCATGGATAGGGTGAATGCACACATTCTTTTCCCCAGTTTTAGGAATCAAGGTCTAGAGGACATCAGGTTAGAGGTGAAAGAATAAAAAGTATCCTGAGCGCCAACTTTTTTATGCAGAGGTTGGTACACATACGGAATTAGCAGACAGCGGTTTTGTTGAGGCACGTACATTAACAACTTTCTAAAGGCTTTTAGACAAATATGCAGATAGGAAAGATTTAGAAGAATAAGGGGCAAGGGCAGGGAAATGGAATGAGCAGGATGGACATTTTGGTCGGTATGGACCACTTTGGTCCAAAGGGCCTGTGTCCAAGCTGCAGGGCTCCATGATTCTATGACTGTAACAACCATTGTGTGTCTACCACTTCATGCTCAAACATTCTATATTGGATGCAGGTGCCATGTAAAATACAACATATTATCGTCTCTAGTCTTCAGAGCAAGGTTACTAATGAGTCCTTCTGACCACACAACATCAAATACAAAATAACCTGCTCTCCTTTTTGAGTTACAACATAATCTCCAACCAACCTGTTATAGCCTATTGAATTTATTTTTCGCAAAAATAGCAGTCACGTAGTTAACACAGTTTAAATGCAATTTGCGATCATGCAATAATACTGCAGCACCCACAATATTTCCATCTCTAATTTCCAGAGCATACAATGCACAGAATTTGCACGAGAGCATTGGTTTAGATACATAATACACCAATGCTTGCTTCTCCTTCCTATTTGTAAGATCGACCCAAACTGGTCTGTGGTGTTATTAGTGATAGACTTGGACAAGACATTCGGGGGGAGGGGGGGGGGGTCATCTCGACGCTGACATGATCTGAAGAAATGACCAGCATCACAGGACAAGCATCAATATCCTCCCCACTCTGTCAGGTTAACTGTTACCATACTCTCTCTGCTCCCTCACACTCACTACCTGTTATAGTACCTACCCCCTAACAAAGCTCACACTCCATCTCCAAATAAGGTTCACAGACTACCAATCGCACTGTTGAATTCAGCACCTTCCCCACCCCATCCCCACCCTGTGCGCGCTCTCTCTCCCTCCATTATACTCCCAACACTAATAACACTGCATGGATACAACACTGTGGACTGACTCCCTCCGGACACCTCATCATTCCAACTCCCCCTCCACCTACACCAGCACTAACAGCAGGGCCACCCCCCCACCCCCAACTATCACTCCCTCCCCCCTTTCTCCATATCCAGGAGAAACGGACTGTAATAGGAGAGAAAGGGCCAAGCCAGATGGTGGAGCACCCGATATCTGATCCCTCCACCACCAAGTCCACCCCCCCACCCCAAAACACCACCGCCATGTGCGGAGGACCCTGGTATGAGCCTGAGTGGTCCGGAACATGTTGTATGGCGATTCCGTGACATCCATGTCCCTCCAACTGAGTAAAAAACAATGTTCAGTGAAGGGCAATTCGCACTTTAACCACTCTGTCTGTTCTCACAATTTTCTCCCTCCCAAAACAACAACTATCTCATTTCAGAGAGATACAGACACAAAAATATTCAGAGACATATGTAAACACGCTAATATACTGACACTCACAGCACATACACGGAGATAGAACCGCACACAGGTAGTGGTATACGAAAACATAGACAGTCACACACAAATAGATGCAAGCAAACATAAAACGTACAGGCTAATACACAGGTGAACCGATGTCAGCACATAAATACACAAACACACAGACACATGAACACACACACACACACAAGTGTACATACGGACGCACAGAGACACAGATACTAGTGCTTATAAGAAAGACATAGATGAATAAGCATGTCAAGAGTAACAGAGAGTAGTCAGGAGAATGATGTTGAGAAATCTCCAAGCCAGTATTAAATGGCATTCAGAGGCGATGGGCCAAAAGTCCTAATTTTGTAATTTTAATGCTCGTGTGGTGTCATGCTATCAGTTATTCTCTTCCTGGGACAGGAGCACAGAATCAGTTTAATACATATTTGATTGAAAAGAGTCAGTGGTCCTATTAGACAGGTTTAGAGGGCTGAATGATTTATGTCTATGCCTAATTATTCTGTCCTTGTGTTTCAAAAGAGGTGGCGATTTCATGTTAGGTTAACACAGTTTAAAATAACGGGTCCCACACTGAAATAAGGTCACCCTATGACACTTTTGTATTGTACTATCTGTAGGGTACTCATCCTCAGGGAGCAGTGAAGACTCAGTTTTTGAAGATATTCAAGGCTGAGCTCGACTGATCTTTGCTGGATAGGAGAGTCAATATTTATCGGGAACAGACAGGAGACGGATGGTCAAACACAATCGGATCAGTCATGAGCATTCTGACTGGTGTCGCCGAATGACCAACTGGTGCCCCTACCCCATGTGTTGTTCCCTCAATCCACCGTCGAGGCTGTTACAGAGACATGCTGCTGTCCCTACGCCATGTGTTGTTCTCGTAATCCACGCTTGATGCTGTTACTGAGATATACTGCTGCTCCTACCCCATATATTGTTCCCTCAAACCACCCTCGATGCTGCTACAGGGATATACTGCTGCCACTGCCCCATGTATTGTGCCATCCATTCACCCCTCGAAACTGTGACAAAGGGCCACCTCTTTCAGCCAGTCATTATCGTTACCATGAGTCTGGAGAAGACCATTCTGCTTATTTAACGAGAAAAATAGAAAAAGAATCATTTTAGCTCATTGAGTACATTTTACTGCACAGGACGCCATGTAAACATCTGAGCTGCTTCTCAGGAAGCTGTTGCTAACAGGAAATAGAGAGTAGAGGTAAATCCTTATTTTCACATTACAAAGCTGTAACTGGTGGAGTGCCTCAGAGATCACTATGGGATGATTAAGGATCAATATCTGTATCAACGATCTGGAGAAAGGGGCTGAATATACCTATGCCCAATTAGCTCAAACACCAAGCTGGTCATCCAGTATGTCATCAAATGGAGGTCGTGTGTCATCAATGTGTTATAGGCAAAGGGAGGTTAGTGAGCAAACTTTCACCAGATATAGCATCATGTGAGTTGTCTATTTTGGATGGAACAAAAAAAAAGGTAAACAATTTAAGTGGAGAGAACTCTGTGATACAGACGGTATTCATGATCCTGCTACACAAATCATATGTAGTTAGTCTGCACTTGCCGTAAGTGATATGGAAGATAAGTGGAATGCTTGTGTTTCTGGCAAAGGGTACCAGATTTCATCAGAAATGTGATACTGCATCTGTACCGGTAAAAGTGAGGAGTGCAGAAGCTGGAGATCAGAGTCGAACAGTGCGAGGCTGGAAAAGCACAGCCAATCAGGCAGCATCCGAGGTTAAGGAGAATTGGCGTCACGGGTATAAGTCTTTCATCATGAATATGCCTGAAACATCGAGTTTCCTGTTCGTTGGGTGCTGCCTGACCTTTTGTGCTTTTCCAGCATCACATTTTTCGAGTCTACACCTGTACAGGGCGTTGCTATGACCACATCTGGCACATTATGTGCATTTTTGATCCCTTAACCTTAAAGAAAAGCTTCAGAAACTTATCAACAATGATTTGTTCACACTTTCCTGGAATGAAGGCCTTTTGTTCTGAAACATTATCAGTTTTGGTCTTAGATGAGAAATCAGTTTGAAGCATACACGATTTTGAGAACAATCAGCTGGATGCATATTTTCGCTGCTCAGTGAGACAAAAACTGTGGAATAAATTTTAAGAACAAAATGTATTGATTTTAGCACAGATATTATGAAAACATCAGACGATTTTTCAAAATTAAGCATATGCATACCAACATATCATCAAATTATAAAGGAAGAATTTTCTCTTTTGCTAATGAAAGGCACTGTGTATAACAACAGCAATGATGCACTTACATATCGTCCATTTCAGAGAAGGTCCACAACAAGCGCACATGGTCCAGTTTGGTGTTCAGTTGGCATGATTGCTTGTTTCAACACAGAGAGGGAGAACAATGTTCCCTGCCGGAGAAGCAGCAACCGATTGATTCCTCTGTCTTCTTTTTTTACACCTGACAACTGTAAATCTCTGACTCACTTCTACCTGCTGAGTCGTGGAGAATCCCTGATGAGAGATTCATTGGAATCTCCCTACCATCTGAAGCAAAGGGCATTCAGCTGACTCCAACTATTCTGGGGAGGAATCACATCACAAGTAACTTCTCTGAGCAGAATGGGTGACACAGCGGCTCAGTGGTTAGCACTGCTGCCCCAGAGTTCCAGGTTTGATTCCAGCCTTAGGCGACTGTCTGTGTGGAGTCTGAATATTCTCCCCATGTATGCGTGGGTTTCCTTCGGGTGCTCCGGTTTCCTCCCACAGGTCCAAAATTGTACAGGTTAGGTGAATTAGCCAGGCTAAATTGCCCATCGTTTTTGGTGCACTAGCCAGAGGGAAATGGCACTGGGTGGGTTCATCTTTGAAGCATCGGTATGGACTTATTGGGCCGAAGGGCCTGTTTCCACACAGTAGGGAATCTATCTAATAACTTCAAAGGACAGAATAACATTTGGGACAGTCTATCATCTATTCACTTGTTATAGGTTCAACTATTATGAAACTCTGGAAAGCTTTCATATTTCTGTTTTGTCTTATGATATGTGTGTGTGTGTGTGTGTGTGTTTCACATTTTTGTAGAAGATGAGCCAGGCTAACATTAACCATATCACTAAACTTTGAAATTTGTTGTAAAACAGTGGAGCAGTGTGACTGTAAAAGGAAACACTGACCCTGCAACATTGATTGGAGCACGAATTACAAATTCTAAAAGGGCTGTTCAAGTGGAATTCCTTTCCGAGAAGTTTGTGGTGCCTGTATACTTACAGTTATTCAAAGTTGTGTCTGTTAAATATTTGAGAGAGAAGTGAATGTAGGAAAATGGTGCACATACAGAAGAAGTACTGCTGAGACCACAATCAGATCAGCTACGATCTTAGTGCGAGGCAGAGCAAAGGCAAAGTGCCTAATGGCCCACACCTGCTCCTCAGTCCAGTTTCCTATATTCCATTCAGCCCCTCACAACTCCTGCACAGGAGTAGATGGAGGCCACTTGCTGGAAATACCTGATCCACATTAATACAGGATCTTCTTCTGTCCCTCTAAATTGTCACACACAGTTTGGTGTGGATTGCAAAAAAAAAGACGCCTCTGGTCTATTTATAGAGTGTCTCCACTCTGCATCTTGTGCTTCATTTGTTGGTCATGAAGAAACTTTAAACAACTTTCTCCAGCCACTCACTGCATATTCAACAACTATTTCTGGACCCACCGGAATTATTGCTCTCTTGTCCCTCGCTCAAGAAATCTCTGTAATATGGACATTGTCATTATATGTACTCACCCAAGCTCCAAGTTCTGACCTGCCAGATTCCTCATATGAAGCTAATCACACTTCAGGTTGCAAATCCCTTTGTGTTCAGTGCCCTCTGCTTTTGTGTTGCTGGTCTTAGCTGCACTGGTTTTAGTCTCTAATTCTTCCTTAGTCACTGTATTGTCGAACTTCTGCTCTGGTCTTCTCTCCCTTCCCCCCTCTTCCCCCCTCCCCCTAACCACACTAATTTAAACCCTCCTGAGTTACAATAGCAAACCTGTCTGCCAGGAAATTGCTGCCAGTTCAGGCCCATCCCATTCTTCTTGTGTAGATCCTAGGTAAATACAAGGACTGCAGATGCTGGAAAACAGATTCTAGATTAGAGTGGTACAAACAAACCAACTCCCACAGCTACCTGGATTACATCTCTTCCCACCCTACCTCCTGCAAAAATGCCATCCCGTATTCCCAGTTCTGCCGCCTCTGCCGCATCTGCTCCCAGCAGGACTAGTTCCACCACAGAACACACCAAGTGGCCTCCTTCTTTAGAGACCGCAATTTCCCTTTCCACTTGGTTAAAGATGCCCTACAACGCATCTCGTCCACATCCCATACCTCCGCCCTGAGACCCCACTCCTCCAACTGTAAAAAGGACAGAATCCTCGTGGTGCTCACCTTCCACCCTACTAACCTTCGCATAAACCGAATCATTCGACGACATTTCCACCACATTCAAACGGACCCCACCACCAGGGATATATTACCCTCCCCACCCCTTTCCATCTTCTTCAAAGACCATTCCCTCCTTGACTACCTGGTCATGTCCACACCCCCCAACAACTCTGGCACCTTCCCCTGCCACCGCAGGAATTGCAAATCCTGCGCCCACACCTCCTCCCTCACCTCCATACACGGCCCCAAAGGAGCCTTCCACATCCATCGCAGTTTTACCTGCACATCCACCAATATAATTTATTGTATCCGTTGCTCCTGATGCGGTCTCCTCTACTTTGGGGAGACTGGACCCCTCCTCGCAGAGCACTTTAGGGAACATCTTTGGGACACCCGTATCAATCAACCACACTGCACTGTGGCCAAACATTTCAACTCCCCCTCCCACTCAGCCGAAGACATGGAGGTCCTCGGCCTCCTTCACCGCCGCTCCCTCACCACCCGACGCCTGGAAGAAGAATGCCTCCTCTTCCACCTCGGAGCAGTTCAATCCCAGGGCATCAGTGTGGACTTCAACAGTTTCCTCATTTCCCTTTCCCCCACCTCACCCCAGTTCCAAACTTCCAGCTCAGCGCTGTCCCCATGACTTGTCCTATCTGCCTATCTTTCTTTCCACCTATCCACTCCACCTTCCTCTTTGACCTTCATCCCCACCCCATTCACCCATTGTACTCTTTTCTACCTTGCCCCACCCTCCTCTTTGACCTATCACCTCCATCCCAATCCCCATTCACCTATTGCACGCTTTGCCACCTTCCCCCACCCTCCTCCCTGTCCTATCACCACCATCCCCACCCCCATTCAACTATTGTACTCTCTGATTCTTTCTCCCCAACCGCACCCTCCTCTCATTTATCTCTCCACCCCGCAGGCACTCTGCCTCTATTCCTGATGAAGGGCTTTTGCCTGAAACGTAGATTTTCCTGCTCGTCGGATGCTGTCTGAACTGCTGTGCTTTTCCAGCACCACTCTAATCTAGAATCTTGTGCAGATCCTACAAACCCGGGAATCCCAACGATCCAAATATCAGAGATTGCTACCTGTTCAGGTCCATCCATCTTTCTAGTTTATATCCTACCGACTCGGGAATTCCAACGATCCACTTGTCGGAGATTGCTGCCAGTTCAGGTCCATCCTGCCCTCCCTTGTGTAAGTCCTACTGACCAAGGAATCCCAATGATCCACATATCAGATGTGCTCTCTCCCCTACCAGATCTTTGGCCAGATTGATTTTTTCTGTCCTACCTTCCTGCTCCTAACATCACTGGCAAGTGACATATTCTAGTCTCTCCAAAATTCAAATATCTTTCAGCATAACTCCAGCAAGATCTTTCCTTTATTTTGGTAAATATATTTATTAGCAGTTTTTTAACTTTACAAACATATAAACTTATTGTAAAATACAATCAATAACAATTATCAGTACAATAAAAAGAAAAAAACCCACAAATTACAATGCAACAATTGTCTCCTAACTATTAACCTACCCACTAATACAAACAAACCCTAACACTGCAAAGCAACATCAAAGGAAAAGAAAAAAAAATCACAAAATAAGAAACAGTTATGCTTGGCGCAAAGCTTCCAAACAGAGGAACAGGAGCATTGTGTGTGTGTGTGTGTGTGTGTGTGTGTGTGTATATATACATATATACATACATATATATATATATATATATATATATATATCTCCATATTAACTCAGGAGACCCTCCTCCCGGGCCCTGGGTTTAACAGATCTTACAATTCTGGTTAAACAAACACCATAGTTAACTCAACTGGCAAATCCGTTTCCAAAAATCTCCAGTGGTGCTGCCATGCATTATGTAAATGGTCTGTTGTGTGCTGCACCATGTTTGTAAAAATAGTCCAAGTGAATGTCCTCCATAATTTATTTCTGCCATCCCAGCAAGCCCAGTTTGTTCTCAGACACCCAACTCATTGGAATTTTATTTCGTGCACAGTATGCGAGAATATTAAATAGTTTCTTCCCCTGCCAGTCTAAATTTGGCAAATTCGGTAGACCTAAGAGGAGAGATATCTGGTCTAGTTTGACTTCAGTCCTCAATACCCTCCCTATCTGTCCCGCCACAGCGTTCAAGTAAACACAAAGCATATGGAATGCCCAGAAGCAATGGTAAGAGTACTTACACTTATTGTACATTTGTGGGAAACTGAAGGTGCCCTTTTTTAAAAACTTTGTCAGATGTTCTGGTGCCAGATGAGCCCTGTGCAGAACTTTTAACTGTGCAGCACATGACCTGTTACATATTGAGATCTTTTGACTATTCTCCCATATGTTCTCCCATGTTTCAGAAGAGACCTCCACTCCTAGCTCTTCCTCCCAGACCTCACATAACCGGTTAATATCCTGCCAGGCCCTGCCACCCAGCAGATGATAGAGTGCACGAACCAAAAGGGTGCTTGTGGAATGTAGCAACATCCTCTCTGTATCGGGCTTGTAGGGCTTAGTGAGAAGGTAGTCTTCTTCTGGATAAAATCCCTAACCTGAAAAAAATGGAAAAGTCTCTGCTGGGCAGCCCGTATTTGCACCTCAGTTGCTTAAAAGACATCATAACTCCCCTCAAACAAGTCTTCCAAACTAGAAACTCCTCTCACTGCCAATAGTTTGAACCCTGAGTCCATCATTCCTGTTCGGAACCCTGGCATGCCAAGTATAGGTGTAAATGGCGAAGCGATGGATCACTCTGATGCATTGCTCTCCAAGCCCTGACTGTAATAATGACAATGGGGTTCCAGAAGTGGTCCATAACTGTCCTCATCTTATCTATGATGAACAGATTAATAAGAGGGCAATTTGTTTGGGAGGCCTCAATACCCAGCCAGATTGAATTTGGATTGTTACTTATCCATTCGCACACGCAGGACAGAAGAGAACTTCATTGATACCTTCTGATGTCTGGGCAATCAACTCCTCCCCCTCCATGTGGCAACTGCAAGTTAGTAAGTTTGATGAGGGGCCACCCATGATACCAGACAAAGTAAAAAACACCCCATAATTTTTCACAGCGTTGACCTGGGAAAAAATATAGGAAGCATACGCATGGTATAAAGCAAACGAGGAAGAACATTTATCTTAATGAGAGATATTCGTCCCAGCCATGAAATTGGAAGATCCTCAAATCTCTGAAGATTTCGCCTGATATTGTTAGAGCAAGCTGAACCAAGTTAGTCCGGAACAAAAGATCAAACTTGGGGGTAATAAAAATGCCTAGGTACCGGAACTCTGCCCGTGACTACTTCAAAGTGAACTTAGGGCCACCTTCAACTTCTGGCACATCCTTAAGATTCCCCAAGGCATATCCTCAGATTTTGCAAAGTTAATCTTATATCCTGAAATAGCCCCAAATGAATTGATACATTGTATCAAATGAGGTGCGATGGGTTCGGTAAAATCAGAAGGACATCATCCGCCTACAGCGTAACCTAGTGTGCCCTCGATCCCACTTCCGGAGCGGTTATGTGGATGTTCTGACGAATGGCCTCTGCCAACAGCTCTATCATCACCGTAAACAACAATGGTGAGTGGGGGCAGCCTTGCCAACTACCCTGACCAATCGTAAAATTCCCAGACTTCACCGCATTGGTGATATAAAACCTCCACCCACCTCGTGAAGACTTCACCCAACCCAAACTGTTCTAAGACATAAAAAAAAACGTCCGAATGCTTTCTCTCCACCTAGGGAAATCACCAACCCCTGAATTGATCGTTGCTGACAAACTTGGACCACATTCAGCAACCTTCGAATATTATGAGAGGATCTGCAGCCCTTTATAAAGCCTGTCTGGTCCTTTTTAATAATATGAGGCAACACTATTTCCAATCTCAGCGCCAGGATCTTCGACAAATCTCGCAATCTGAATTTAATAGGGAGAAGGGCTTTCACACTCTGAAGTTGCCTTGCTGCCTCCTACATTTCCCGAACTGTCAAGGGGCCATTAAAGAGAACGGCCTGTTGCAAGGTTACCCCTGGGAGGACAAGGTTCTTAAAAAAGGTTTCCACTTTAGCCATCCTGTCCTCGCAACCTTCAGACTGATACAATTCAAAGTAAAAGCACTGAAACGCCCCATTAAATTTTTTACAATCGTATGTAAGGACCCCGGTGCTGTCTCTGATTGTAGGAATGGATTGGGGAGCACGCTTTTTCCGAGTCAGATATGTTAAATCCTTCCCTGGCCTTTCCCCAGATTCGAACAGCCTTTGTCTCGGAAAAGCAAGCATTTTCTTTCCATTTTGTGCCGGTATTGAATTCAAGGCAGCCCAAAGGGCAGTGATCTGCTGTAGGTTAGTGACCAAAGGCCATGCAAAATGTATTGCCTCCGCAGCTTTCAACTGCATCTCAAGTAGACACTGCTGTTCCACCTTCTGTCATTTCTGGCTAGCTAAATAGGAAATACCTAATACCCTAGCAAAGGCCTTAGCAGTCTCCCATAGCATGGACGGACTACTAGCTATGCCTGAGTGGATAGTCAAGAATTCCTGAAACTCCTTCAAAAAGCATTGCTCAAATTTGGAATCCTTAAGAAGAAAAGGGCCCAAATATCGGTGCTGCAAACCTAGCCCTTCATGCTTGGCCTTTATCTCCAAATATACTGCTGCATGGTGAGAGATAGCTCTATTCCCAATTTTACAACCCATAATCGAATCCAGAAGAGCCGAGGGAGCCAGAAAGAGATCAATCCACATGTGACATCTATGTGGGTTTGCGAAAAAGGTGAAGTCCCTGCCAGTAGGGTGAAGACATCTCCAAATATCCACCAGCCCCAACTTCTCGCATAAGTCAACTACCTGCTTGTCTTCTGAAGAAATAGTTGGGGGACCACAAAGTATCCTGTCCACTGTCGATCCAAAAGACAATTAAAATCCCCCCAAAATAATGTGCGGTGTTCCAAAAGCACACAAATTAGAGAAAGCACGAATCAAACATTTGAGGGATACACTGGAGGGCAGTAAACGTCTAAATGCCATATTCCTTCCCATGTATCAGGGCTTTAAGTATCACAAACTGTCCCTGCTCATCTTTCACTGGCTCTAATAATGTGAATGGAAGAGTTTTCTGAGTAAGTACCGCTACTCCCCTGCTTTTGTTAGTAAAGGATGAAAAGAATTTCCGGTCATAACCCTCTGTTGTAATTTCAGTTGGTCCCCAACATCAAGATGCGTTTCATTCAACAAAGCGATATCAACCCTTTTCCTCTGAAGGCTAGAAAGTACTTTTGTTTCTTTTTAACAATCTAATGACTTCTCTTAATGTTCCAGGTGCGCCAATTAATAAGACACTTAGCTATATCCTCTTTAAGACAATCTTGAACCCCTCAGACGGAGAACCCTGCTTAGAAAGCGCTGAGCATAAGTAAATGAAGACTCATCGATTTGAAAAAACTATATACACAAAAAAAACTCTATCATAACTATGAACAACTATTCCTACCAAACAAACTACAAAGAAAACCAACTATAAAACCTTGAATGGAAGACTCTTGCCCCTGCCCAGAGGGGGCAGTCACCCTACTCATCCCCTCCTTCACAACCCCTTCAAACCCGGACTGTGCCCCAGCCTTAGGTCAGAAATTTTAAAAAAAACAAGAAGATGATCCTTAAATCAACAGAAAAAAAAGACAAAGTCAGGATGAACACTCCACCCGTCCCTGGTTTCATGTCACCCCTACTTGTGACTAAAAGAGAAGCAGAACAAACAAAAAAGTGAGAGAGACAACAAAGAACATCCACAAGAATTGCCATCAGAAAACCTAGTTATTAAAATAAAGTAACAACTTATTCCAAAATATTTTTGTCCCCTTTCCAAAAAAAAGAAATTATTATGGAGAAAGAAAGGAATAAAAAAAGGAAGGAAAAACATGGAGAAAGATAGAAAAGTGAACAAACATTAACCGTATTTTTCAGGCCAATCCCTCTATTTTAAAGTGTCCACAAAATGTTTAGCCTAACCCACTGAGTCAAATGTATAAATTGAGTCCTCGTGGCTGAAACGAAGTACTGCGGGGTATCTCATCGAGTATTGGATGCACAGGTTCCTCAGCCTCTTTTTAACTTCATCGAAGGATTTCCTCTTTCGAATAACAGCTGCAGAGAAATCCTGGATAAAAACACATGATTTTTGACCCCTTGTACAGCAGCACCTGCGGATGTTTTCCCACGGATCTGGAAGCGTCTATGACTTACTGCTTGTTATTATATGAATAGAAGTACACTAGGACCGAGCGGAGACGCAGCATGGGTCCTGACCTGTGCATTCTAACCCAATAAGCCCTTTCAATCTGGAGGCAGCTGGACTCGACGTGAAGGCCCAACAACTTTGACACCCAGCTTTCAATGAAACTGATTGGCTGCTCACCTTCCTCGCCTTCAGGGGGTCTGGCAATTCGGAGATTTATCCTCCGACCTCGATTTTCCAGGTCATGGGTATGGTCTTGCAAGGTCCGCACTTCTTGCTCCGTCACCTGGAATCGACTGGATGAGGACTCCCTCTCAACTTTCGAGGCCTTAGTTTGACTCTTCACCTCCTCCAGCCTCGTCCCAAGGCTCTAGATCTCGAGTTCAAGATTCTGCAGCATGGATTTGATCGGTTGGACCTGGACACGAATCTCCCCAAGGATTTATTCAATCGCAGCCCTAACTTTCAAGGTAACTCTGCATCGCCACTGCCAATTCCTGTGAGTCAGTTCGGTCCCAGGGGTGGCGGTGGGGGGGGGGGGGGGGGGGGGGGTGGGTGGTTTAGGAGAGGCTGCTGCTGCTGCAGTCTCTGGAGTGCCTGGTGATGCAGGGGAGGGTCCTCCCTGCTGCTGTTTGCTTGCTCCTTTTCCCTTTGGTATCCTTCTGACTCCCAAATATTATAACATATGTGTTCTGTAAGGCTTTAAGCTAATAATTCCACCACATAGATTAACCAGGGATGGCAAAAAATACCACTTTGCCTTGGCTGTTAGGCAGAGCTGTCCACAGCAATTCAAGAGAATCACCCGCCATCTTGCTGAGTCCCACTAACTCCTCTTTAATGCCCCATTATTCACGCCGCTCAGCTCTCTGACACGTCAAAAATCTTATCTACTTCCTGTTTAAATGCTTTCAGTGATGCAGCTCCCCTAACTCTCTAGCCCAGATAATTCCTGACATTGATGTCCCTCTGTGAGAGGAAATCACTCCCTATGCATACGTCATCACCGATTGATTGAAACAAGAGGCAAACACAGGGGCTCAGGGAAGAGTGAGTGGCCTTGATATCAAGGCAGTATTTGACTGAAGATGTCATTGGGTCCACCTAATTATTTGAGCTTAATGGGGATCAGGTGTAACTGCCCTCTTGTTGAGGTCTTTCAGAGCACAACGGGAGATGTGTGTTTGGTGGCCAGATATTGCACATTTCCACAGTTAAAAGAGGAGCTCATTCAGCACCTCAAGCCTGTTGCACACGGATATCTAGAATCCGTTCATCATATCAAAACTACTGAACAAGAAGAGGGACAGCCCATTCAATCCTTTTGCTTGTTTCACAGTAAGCGGAGGGGTCTGGTCAGCACATTAAGCTGTTAAGCAGGAACAGGAAGAGCTCAATCAAACGCTTGAAGCTGTTCCATGGGACCAAATGGAGACCGTCCAACCACTTGAAACACTTATCCAGGAATAGGAGGGTGTCATTGATGCTCCAATATGACAAACCAGTGGAGCAGAGACTGCACTCAGAGATGGCTTCACGATGTTCCTCGTGGCTCCTTTGCCTGTGGTGCACATGATACTTTAACGTGGTTTGCTGGCATTGAGGAAGGAAGTGAAAAATTTTGTGTCTATTCTCAAGGAAGCATCTTTCATCTCCGAGAAGACATGTCCATGTTCTCCATGGACGTCAGAAGCTGGTGGGAATAGTTAACTGTTTTCGAATGAAGGTATTGTGGCTGCTGTCAGGATTATGGCTAACGTGACGTTCACTGCAGGATCACATGCCAACTGTAATGTATTAACGCAGGGAGAGTTTATTCGAAGGCTGGATTAGCTGAATGAAAAAAAAAACATGGAATTTATCACCGTATCAGTGTCTGTTTAGTACATCGTGAGTGACTGTCCCTCCCCCTCCACTTTCAATGCAAACACCTCTCATTCTCTCACAGCAGTAGAGATGAATCTCCCCTCACTCCTCTCGGTACTACCATCCCAGGGATTAGCCTGGTGAAACTCCATTGCACCCTCTCTGTGGCAAGGTGATCATTCCTTATAAAGGAGAAAAAAATCAGTCCACAATGTCCCAAAGACTGCCTCAACAACGCTCTCAAGGTTGATCACATTAGCTATTTTTCCACACTTACACATCTCCGTTTCTTTCCTGTGTCTTAAAAAAAACGCATTCCTTCTCGATGCACCGTGAATGATGTGGAATTAAGAAATTCCTTACATCTGTATGTCAGCATCAATAAAGGCAGCATCAAAGATGTTGATGGAGATGAACATCATGCTCAGGGAGAGATGAAGAAAGAATGCATTAATATGGGGAATGGTCATCTGCCTGAGTGAGAATGAGATGAAGGCATACAGGAAAGAGCCAGAGAGAGGGACCTACCTTTCCTTTTGTTCTTCCCTCACGAGATGTGTACAGCCCTGGTCAGGCCAACATGTTTTGCCGATCTTGTACTGAGTGGCTGGTTCAGCTGTTCCACAGGACAATAAATAGTAAAACACATTGCTGTGGGTTTGCAGTCACATAGAGTTCTGACCAGGGAAGAATGACCCATTCTGAAAATGTGTTGGTGGAAAAGCGCAGCAGGTCAGGCAGCATCCAAGGAACAGGAGGTTCGCCGTTTCGGGCATAAGCCCTTCTTCAGGAATGGCTTATGTCCGAAACGTTGAATCTCTTGTTCCTTGGATGCTGCCTGACCTGCTGCGCTTTTCCACCAACACATTTTCAGCTCTGATCTCCAACATCTGCAGACCACACTTTCTCCTCAAAGAATGACCCATTGCCTTCTCGAAAGGACATGAGGAAAGCAGATGGACTTTTCCTAATTAATGATGATGGCTTCATTTCAATGTCACCAATTTCGTTCATGTGATGTATCAACAGATTATTATTCTGTGTCTCCTGCCATTACATAGAACATACAACAATACAACACAGAACAGGTCCTTCAGCCCATGATGTTGTGCCGATAATTAAACAGAATGAAACAGATATACACAGAAACGCACACACACCACGGTCTACCACCACCCTGTCTCCTGCCATTAAGCAGATGTACACACACACACACACACTCACCGACACAGCCAAAGACGTGTTTCTAATAGAGAAATAGATAGTTTTTCATTAAAACATGGATCCAGAGTTACAGTGAGAAGGTGAGAGAATTGTGTTGAGAAACATATCAGGCAGCACCGAACAGCAAAGTAGAGTTGATGGGTGAAATAGCGATATTTCCATTTCCTATGCTGTATGGTCTTAAGATGCCAAGAATATTTTCCCAAGGGTACAGTGGAGACTGACATTAATAAATATTTTACTGGACAGTCAATGGGACTGTGGGATAGGTTTGAGGGGCTGAATGGTCTATGACTCCTCCCATTTGTTTTGCCCTTATTTCTGAAAAGAGGAGGTAACTTGCTGTGAGGTTAACACACTTTCAAATTAAAGGGTCTCCCATTAACATTTGAAATAAAGTTGTTCCATTCTCATTCAGACTGTGCGATCTATAGCACTGTCATCACAAGGGAACAATGAAGACTGGGTCATTGAAGATATTCAAGGCTGACCTTAAGTGATCTTTGATGGACAGAAGAGTCAATATTTAGTGAGAACTGACAGGAAGGTGGTGGACCAGCTATGATGCTTCTAAATTGTGAAGCAGGCTGGAGGGGCCGAATGGCCTACTGCCGCTCGTATCCTACGTGTGAACCTCCCAGTTCACGTCTCGAGGCTGTTACAGAGAGGGAGAGGATGACTCGTTTCAGCCAGTCAGAATCGTAATAATGAGTCAGGAGGAGGCAATTCTGTCCCTCTATGGAGTTACACAGGAATAGAATATAGTCATTCAACTCATTGACAAAATTACACCGCACAGCAGAAGGCCATAATAACCTTTCTGGGCAGTTACACAGGAACAGGGGCGCCCTGGTTAGCTAACCTGGAATACAGATTTGGGATAATTACTTGTTTTCAGGTTGGAAAGCTGTAACTAGTGGAATTCTTCAAGGATCAGTGTGAGGTTATCAACAGTATACACTCTAGTTTAATGCCTTGAATGAAGAGGCTGAATATATTGGAGCTCAGTTTGCTCATACACCAGGATAAGCATTCAATAACATGTCAAGTGGAGGCAGAGCGTCCGCAATAGGATACAGATAGGGGAGGGCAGTGAGTAAACTTGCGACAAAATAAATATCAGTACGATGTGGGTGACTGGAATTTTGTGTTTTGGGAAAATGGCAAAACAGCAGCAAATAATTTAAATGGAGAGAAAATGCAGAACTTGGTGGTACAGAGAGATTTGTGTGTATTAGCACATGAAGCACATCAAGTTAATGTGAAGATGCAGCAACTGATTTGGAATGGAAACGGAACGATGCTGTTTCATGCAAGGTTTGATCTTAGCGATGTTTTCCTGCATCAGTACAGGGCATTGCTGGGACCACGTCTGATGTATTGTTCGAAGTTATGATCCTCAAAAAGCAAAACGGTTTTCAAATTTTTCAAAGATGTTTCTCTTTACTCGGTCTAGTGATGTATGTTTTAAGTCATGAAGGATTAACAGTTTAGGCCTGAGAATGAGAGATGTTCTTATTGACCATATACGATCATGTGGAGAGATTATGGTGAATAGCTGATGGATATTTCCTCTTGTATTGGAAAAAAGAATTGGGTATGTAATTTAAGAATAATACAGGTTCTGAGGCAAGGTCGCTGGACCAGAGACGTTAACTCTCATTTCTCTTCATACATGCTGATAGACCTGCTGAGCTTTTACAGAAATTTCTGTATTGGTTTAAGATAAGACATTCATCTTAATGCAAATATTGTGAATACATTAAACATTTTATTTTTATATTACGCGGGTACATAGAAACACATCTTCAAATCAAAAAGAGGGTAATTATTTGTTAATGAAATGATTCTGTGTACGACAGCAGCAATGATGCACCTGCATGAATCAGGGAATGTGATGGAGCCATAATGTTCAGACAATGTTCAAGGAGAGCACACATAGTCCAGTCTGAGTTCTGATAACATTATTGATTCAACTTAGGATGGAAAAATGAAACCTACCTGAGAAGGAACAGTTTGTTCCTCCCTTTCTCTTTCCCTGTCCCTCATCACAGCGATATGTGTGAGCTAAAACAAAAACCCCAGTCGGTTTTCTCACTCATGGAGGATTCATGATGTGGATTCTTTGGAACCTCCCCACCTGCTTTAATCAAAGGGGGCTTAGCCAAATCCAACTGTTTCAGGAAGAAATCCCATTATCAGCAGGTTGTGCAAGCAGAATAACTTCAGAAGTAATTATTCAGACTCGACAGTGAGGGAAACAGATAGGAAATTCTGTGACTGCAAATGGGAATCCAGGATGATGTGTTTCCTCCCACGTCCCAGGGTCCAGGATGTCTCAGAGCGGCTGAAGAACGTTCTCACCGGGGTGGGGGAGCAGCCAGAAGTCATTGTACATGTTGTACAAAATGACAAAGGTAGAAATAGTGAAGAGGTCCAGCAGAGTGATTGCAGAGAGCTAGGAAAAAGGATAAAAGCCAGGATGATGACAGTGGTAATCTTCGTTTTACGTCCAGTGCTATGTGCTAGTGAGGGTAAGAACAGGTCGTTATGGCAGATGAATGCGTGGCTAAAGATTTTGGGCAGGATAGGGATATAGATATAGGGAAGAGACAGGTCAGGTTAGAACATGACAGAGAGCAAGGAATGCACGTTGGATTAAATTGCACCTGTTACAATGTAAGACAGCTGCCTGATAAGGCTGATGAAATCAGGGCATGGTAAGTACGTGGGACTGGGATGTTATAGCCATTACAGAAACATGCCTAAGTGAGAGATAGGACTGACAGCATAATGCACCAAGGTACAGCTGCTTTAGGCGGGATAGTGCTGGTGGAAGGAGCGGCGGTTGAGTTGCATTTTTGATTAAGGCGAGTATCACAGCAGTGTTCAGAGAAAAAATACCTGGATGATCATCCAGTGTGGCTTTGTGTGTGGAGCTAAGAAATATGAAGCGGATGATGACATTATTAGGGTTATACTATAGACCCCCAAATATTCAATGGGAGTTAGAGGAACAAAAATATGTAGAGAGATTGGGACACTTGCAGGGGCAATAGAATTCTCATAGTAGGAGATTTTAATTTTATGAATATAGACTGGGACTGACATGGAACTTATGGCTTAGATGGGGTGAATGTTATAATTGTGTTGAGAAAACTTTCCTCATGAAGTATGGAGAAGATCCTGTTCAGGAATTGGCAAACTCAACCGACTCTTGAGAAATAGAGCGGGGAGGTGATCGAGGTGACAGTGGAGGAGCACTTTGAGACCAGTGACCAGAGTTCTATTAATCTTTAAATAGTTATGGAGAAAGACACACCGGTACACAGTGCAAGTTCTAACTTGGGGCAAGGTCAATGTTGATGGAATTAGACAGGAACTTGCAGGGGTTGTTCGGAGCAATTTGATTGCAGGCAAAAGGGCCTCCATCAACTGGGAGGCCTTGAAAAGTGAGATGACTGGAGTTCAAGGTTAATATGTTCCTATGGGGGTTAAGGGCAAGGTTGGCATGAGGATGGAGACCTGGAAGACATGAGATAATGAAGAGGTGTGGCTCAGGTCCAGGCAGATGAGATCAAAGGAATCCCTGGAGATATACAAGGGATACGGGAGTTTACTGAAGAAAGATCTCAGGAGGTCGAAAAGAGGGCACAAGATAGCCTTGGCTGAGAAGAGCAGGATGAATCCAAACAGGTTGTTTACGTATATTTAAGAAAAGAAAACAACCGCAGTGAGAATACGACCCCTCGAGGACCAAAGTGGATATGTATATGCGGAACCACAGGACATTCTCAAGGTTCTCAATGAATATTTCTCCTCTGTGTTTAACTTGGAGAAATACTTGAAGACTTGGTGTGGGAGCTTAGGGAAGTTAGTGGTGATATTTTGTTGACAGTCCATACCACAGCAGAGGAGTTGTTGGATGTATTAGAATGTAGGAAGCTGAATAAAAATCTTGGTTCTGACCAGATGTAACAAAGAACAAAGCAGGAGGCTAGAGAAGACACTACAGGACCCTGGCTGCTATTTTGGCATCATCATTAGCTACAGGTGAGGTCCCGGAAGACTGGAGGGTAGCGATTGCTGTGCCCTTATTCAAGAAGGGAAGGAAAGAAATACCTGGGAAATATAGACCAGTAAGACTAACATAATTTGCTGATGAGAGTGAGGGAAGTCTTCAGAAATTGCAGCAGGACCTTGATTAGCCGGGGAAGTGGGTTGAGAAATAGGGAAACGTAGTTTAATATAGATAAGTGTGAGTTTTACATTTTGGAAAGTCAAATCAAGGCAAGAATTTCGTTGTGAATGGTGTGACGTTAAATGGTGTAGTGGAATAGAGGGACCTTGGAGTATAGGTGCACGGTTCTCTAAAAGTAAAGTCACAGGGAGACAGGGAAGTGAAGAAGTCTTTTGGCACACTGGCCTTCATCAGTCAGGGCATTGAGTATAGAAGTTGGGAAGTTATGTTGCAAGTTTCAGGACGAGGTCACACCTGCAATGTTGTGTTCAGGTTTGGTCACTTTGCTGTTGGAAGGATTTTATTAAATTGGAAAGATTGCAGACGAAATTTACAAGGATGTTCATATGACCCAACAGCCTGAGTTACAGAGAGAGGTTGGACAAGGAAGGACATTTTTCTTTAGAGTAAAGGAGATTGAAAGGGTGCGCGGGGTGGGGTGGGTTCTTAAAAAAAAACTGTACAAGATCATGAGAGGCATATACTGAATGAACTCAGTCTTTCTTTTTCCCAGAGTTTTGGAATCGAGGACTGGAGTGCATCAGTTTACGTTTAGTGGGGAAAAAAAATAAAAGAGACCAAGAGAGGCAAACTTTACACAGAAGGTGGTACGTATATGGAATGAGCTGTCAGTGGAAATAGTCCAGGCATTTGCATTAACAACACTTAAAAGGCATTTGGACTAATGCATAGATAGGAAAGGTTCAGAAGCATATGGGCCAAATGCAGAGAAATAGGTTTTGCGTGGATGGACATTTATGTCAGCTAGGGCCAGTATGGATCAAAGGGCCTGTCTTCATGCTGTATGACTCTCTGACTCTTCAAGTAGGATAACATTTGGGCCAAACTCTCAGTTTTCCTTTTATCATGAGTTCCAGTAATATTTGGACAAAGTTCTTTCAAGTTAACATTGCAGAGATTTTCATTTCCAGTTTGTTATCAAACGCGTGTGTATGTGTGTTTGTGCCTCAGTATTTTTAAAAGGGAAATACCAATGTACATATTTGCAATATTCACTCAGCATTCTTCTTTCCATCATAGTTTGAGTAACTTTGTTTCAGTCGCAAACGTGTTGTTGGAGCAGATTAAAGAAATCTGATTGACTTGTTCCTTACACTGACCCTGACACTCTCTGAGAACTATATCATTGGCCATATCACCAACATAATTATAATTGAATTGTTTTGTGACCAGTGGAGGAGTGGAACTAGAAAAGGGAACAGTGATCGACTCAGTGACCCTAACGTCTGTGTAGTGTAGGTTGTTGGAGGGGAATCTGAGGGATAGGATTTACGCGCATTTAGAAAGACAAGGACTGGTTTGGAGTAGTCAACATGGCTTTATGCGATGGAGATCATGTCTCATTAATGTGACTGAGTATTCTGAGAACGTGACACAGAAGATTGAAGAAGGCACTGTGGTATAATTTGTTTACAATGGCTTCAGCAAGGCGTTTAATATGGTTCCTCATCGCAAACAAGTTAGGTCACATGGAATCCAGGAAAAGTTAACCAATTGGATACGAAAACGTGTCTTGAAGATAACGAATTGTTTTCCAGACTGAGGCCGGTGGAGTGCTGAAAGAATCAGTGCTGAGCTCACTGCTTTTCATCATGGATGTAAATGACTAGGATGTGAATACCAGAGGCATGTTTAGTTAGTTTCCAGATAACATCAACAAAGTGGTGCAGCAGATTAAGATTAACTCAGAGTACAGTGGCACCTTTGACCACATCAAAGTCCCAAGGACTGGCAGATGGAGTTTAATTTAGATATTTGTGAGGTTTTGCATTTTCAGTACGTTCAGTCATGTTGTGCACTGGAGAATGTTGCCGAATAAAGAGACCTACGGGTACAGGTTCACAGTTCCTTGAAAGTGGAATCGCAGATAGACAGGGTGATGAAGAACATGTTTGGCACGCTTGTCTTAATCGGTCTGAACATTGAGTACAGGAGTTAATGTGACATGTTAGCCCTGGACAGAACACTGGTGAGCCTACTTTAAGAATACTGTGCACAATTCGGTTGGCTCTCCTGATGGGAGAATGTTGAGAGGACGCAGAAAATGTTTACAAGGATTTTCCAGTACTGGAGGGTTTGAGCTTCATGGAGAGGATGAATAAGTTAAGGCCTCTTCCCCTGAACTGGCGGAGGGTGAATGGTGACATGAAATTGATTTTTCAAATCCTGAGGGGCATGGATAATCTGAATGACCAATGTATTTTTCCCAGGGTAGCGAGTCCAGAACTATACGGCATAGGTTGAAGGTTTGGGGGAAAGACTTAGAGTGGACCTTAGCAGTTACATTTTCACGCAGAAGATGGTGCATGTATAGAAAGTGCTGTCAGAGAAAATGTTGACAGCGAGTCCAATTACACATTTAAAATACATATGGATAGTACATAAATAGGAATGGTTCAGAGGGATATGGAGAAAATGATGGCAAATGGGACTAGATAAGTTTGGGATAACTGGTTGGCATGGGTAAGCTGGAATAAAGGATCTCTTTCCATGCCGCATGACTCTCTGATTCTATCAGAGAGATGGGGAAAATTCTAAAAAGGATCTTTCAAGTGGAAATTCTCTTTCCCAGAAGTTTGACATTCCTCATTGTTTACATTTATACAAAGCTGAGTTAGTAGAGACTTAATAATGGGATACAGACAGGAAGGTGGAGCTGAGACCACAACCTGATCAGCCACAATCTTAGTGTCTGGTGGAGAAGCCTCAAAGTGTCTAATGACCCACTCCTGCTCCTCAGTCCCATATCTCTGCGTTCCATTCAGCTCCTCAAAACTGCCAGACAGGAACAGTTGATGTCCATTTACTGCTACAACCTAGTAAACAGGAAAACGTAAGATCATTCAGTCTGTGAAGACTGCCCCATACGGTTTGGGTGATTTGGAAAATACAATTGTAAAACTCAGGCTGGATATGAAAGACTCCCCTCATCTCTCTTTCCAGAGCTTCCCCTCTCTGCAACGTGTGCTCCATTTGTTGTTCATGTTGTAGACCCAGATTCACGGTGAATACAGCCCCCAGACCTCACCTAGAGATGGCTCACAGAATCCTCTGGTCTCCCTGACTGCAATATTCAATAACAGACCTTTCAGGAAAATAACACCCATTAACCTTCCAATAACAGAATGGGAGTACATCAGAAACAGGAGCACATCGTTCAAATCCCAACCCTGCCCTTCAGTAAGATCATGGCTGATCTGCTCTAGGTCACAAATCCTCTTTAATGTCCGATTCCTCATAGCCCTCACCTCTCTGACAGGTCAAAATAAATCTACCCCACTCGCTAAATACTTTCATAGAAGATAGAACATAGAACATTACAGCACAGTACAGGCTCCTCTGCCCTCGATGTTGCATCTACCTTTTATCCTACTCTCAGATCAGACTAGCCTATATGCACTACACTGTACTATCCTCCCATGTGCCCATGTAAGAGTCGTTTACATGTCCCTAATATACCTGACTAAATACCACTGCAGGCAGTGCATTTCACGCACCCACCCCTCTCTGTGTAAGGAACCGATCTCTGAGATCTCCTTGAAACTTAGCTCCAAATGATGCCCCCTCCTGACAGCCATTTCTGCCTTGGGAAAAAAGTCTCTGGCTTGATATATCTATCAAGTCACCTCTCATCCTTCTTCATGCCAATGATAAAAACCCTATCTCTCTCAACCTTTCTCCATAAGACCTGCCCTCCAGTCCAGGCAGCATTCTGGTAAATTTCCTCTGCACCCTTTCTAAATTTTCCATATCCTTCCTCTAATTGGGTGACTAGAACTGGAGAAAATATGTCAAGTGTGGTCTAATCAGACTCTATAGAGCTGCAGCATAACCTCGTGGCTCTTAAAAACAATTCCCCTGTTCATGAAAGCTAACACACTATTTGCCTTCTTAACAACCCAGTCAATTTAGGTCACAACTGTGAAGGACCTAATGATATGGAACCAAAGGTCACTCTATTCCTCCACACTGCCAAGTATCCTACCTATAACCCTGTATTCTGCATTCAAATTCACTTTTCCAATTTGTACTCCACACTTTTCAAATTTGAACTCCATCTGTAGAATCGTTAACTCTTTCAGAATGAAGGTATTGTGACTACTGACAGGATTGTGTACAAAGTGACATTCAATACAGTGTCACACAGTGACTGTGCATTCAAGTGTCTAGAGTTCATTCAGAGCCTGTACCTTTCTGTCAATCGAAATGTGGGCTCTGCAGAGGCCCATAAACTTTTGGGAATCAAACATCCAATGAATAGTGTGGAATTTTGACCCTATTCAGATGTTTGGGATGTAATGAGTGTCCGTCCATAACCATCAAGTTTCTTCTTCTTTTTCTCTCACAGCACAAAAAATTAAACACATAGATCATGCACTCTCTCCACATGGTACCATCATGCCAAGATTTAGTCTGGTGAAACTTCTTTGCACTCTCTCTGTGACAAAGAGATCATTATTTATAAAACAGACCAAGTCTGTACACAATGCACCAAATATTATCTCAACAAAACACTACCATTGGGAAAGATATACCAACTCTGGTGTTTCAATAATTTTTCATGAAGAGCTACATATCACTTATTTCCTGCAACGTTGGTGACTTATGGTCCTTTTCAACAATAGCACATCCCGATCTCTCACCATTGAAAAACAAACATAAATGTGAATGAAGATATTTGTTTACTTCTGAATCATTTTTATACCTTGTGAACAGCTATTGCCAAAACACTGATCCACCTGATACCCAACAAACCTCCAGTCGAGAGAAAAATACTACTCCCTTCATTATCTCCAATAGCCAATTTTTAATCCATATGGTATATATTTCACACCTACATACCCAAGGAATTTAACATTCCCCACTCAACTGTATTCAACTGTGTCAAATGTCTGCTGAAAATTTAGATACTCCATTCCCATTGGTTCTCAATTGTTGATGTCACAGCGGACAATCTCCACAAATTCCAATAAGTTTATCAAAGATCATTTCCCTTTCCTGAATCTAGGCCGACTCTACAAAATCAGATCACTATTCTCCAAGTGTTAGTTGTCACATTCCTTATAAAAGGTTACAATATTTTTCTCAATCTGACATCAAGCTATTTAGCTTTCTGTTTGGCCTGTCCATCCTGTTTTAAATATTTCAGTTTACAACAGCTGCTTTCCAGTCTGCAGGATCGTTTCCAGAATCTAACCAGCTTTGAAAAATATTCAGTAATTATTTCATTAGCTCTATCGCCACCTCCTCAATACTCTGGGATACAGCTCAGCAGATTCAGTAACTCATGAAACTTCGATTCAATTAGATTTTCAAAAAGCATACTCTTCATTAATTCTAATTTCCTGCAGTTTCTCATTTTCACTAATCCTCCGTTCCCTAATATTTCTGGAAGTTAGTTTCTGTACCTTCCCCTGTGGAGATGGAACCAATGAATTCCTCTCAGCAGGCAGATGGCTTCTGTCAGCTCATGAATACATCAGAGGACTGCATTTCAGAGATGGCGGATGTATTACTCACTCCTGGCTGGAAAGTTCCAGAATCAATCCAGTTCACTTCACGGTAAGAGTCAGTACAGTCCTGTCCCTGATGTGAGGCTACAGGTTATACTGAAGGAGAGGACACAGTTCAGTGACCACCTCATTTTTGAAACAAACTGGTTTGTCACTTTACACTTGGAATGGATCCAGCTTAGACAAATGTTCCTCGAAATCCCAGGGAGGAATGTGCAGCTCCCAGCCCCACCCTGTTTACACAGCTTCCCTTCTCTGTAGTCTCAGCTCCATTTGTTTACGGTGGACACAGATACACTGAAAATGCAGTGTCTGGAGGGGGGTCAACAGGCCCTCGGGTCTCCCTGATTGAACGCAGCAACTGACAATACAAACGTGAGAACACCATCCACCGAAACTCCACTGACTTTCCAATGACAGCAGCAAGTCAGTTCCCGACACCCATGGTGCAACCATTCAGTGTTGAAAATGCCTCTGTCTCCTCAGTTTCTCTTCCTAGCTGAGAAAGTCGTTACATCTCTGCACAGTTCCACAGTAACAGTTCCACTTTCCAAAGAAGCAGTTGACAATATAATATTGTGTTTCTCTGTATCTCAGCACTAGTATTGCCGATGGAGTTGATCACCACACTCAGAGAGACACTGGGAACATTACTCAATTCAAGCAGTGACATCCCGAAATGGATGTGATATTCAGGAATATGGGGAAAAGGGAAATGTTCGAATAACCTCCTATCCTATTTTCCTTCCAGTCCATCATCAGCAATCCTTTTGTTTGCTTTTCCTTTCTCTTCCTCTCCATCTCTCTCTCTCTTTCTCTCTCCCTCTTGCTGGACATTCCTCCACTCATTCAACACAAACCTCCCATTCATCCTTCAAACCAACCCTGATATAAATAATGTTCTTAATTAGTTGCATTTAGTTTTGATATGTTCAATGAACTCTAAACGTTATCTGTTTTTCTCCAGTCCGACAGACTGCCATACCTGCTGTGAATCTCCAACACTTTTTCAGATGATGGAGAATGTTATTTCAGATCTCCAGCATCCACATTTCCTTGGTAATGTCACCTTTAATGTTGTTGTTTCCCGCGATGCCAGCATCACTGGCAACGGCAGCATTTGTTGGCCATCAGTAACTGACCTTGACCACACGGACATTCGTGAAGGCAATATGGAGCCAACTACATTGTTGTGGGTCTGAAATCACACTTCGTCCGAACAGGGCAAAACTTTTCAGTATCTTTAACAAAGATCATCATTAAAATAAGGGAAAAAATCCTGATGGTTTATGGTTGCCATGAGGGAAATTAGGTTTCATTCCAACTTTTGTCATTCGAATTTTAATTTAGACATCGGCTGTGGGAGGGTTTCGAACAATGTTTTTAGAGTCACAACCTATGCCTCTGAATTACATGGTCAGTGAAACTACTACTCTGATACAGAGTCCCTGTTGTGAAGTAACTGTAGAAACAAGAAGTAGCTTGTGGTCAAAATACTTGTTGCTGCAAGAGTGGTCAGAAGAGAACTTGAGCCGTAAAATCGGTCATGAATAAAGTGGTAGATGATAGCTAATTTAGCAACGGCACTGATGCATAACTGGAGACTGGGGTGTGGGCAGATTTGATGACAGAGAGAATATAGAGACATAAAAAAGTTCAGGGCAAAAAGGAGATTCAAGTTTCTGAACAGTCTTGTTCTTTCTTAGATGTTTGTGAGTAAGCTGTTTGGAAATGCATGCACAGGAAGTGGAATTTCTGACTGAAAGTTCATATATTTGTTAAATATAATTAACTGGAATATCAGTAACCTTCACCATCGTTTATAGAATTGATAGAGATAGGCTTACCAGAAACACCAATAATAGCGAGGATGGGATAATACCCAGCTTGAATAATCATGAGTACGGCTTCTATCCGCAACTCTAACCATGCCCAATCCCGAGAAAGCCAGTAAAGACCATCGGATAAACTCTTGTCCATTGTTGGGACATTCCAGTCTAATGTTCTCAGATTCTGATCCATTGTTGGAACATTCTAATGTTCTCAGATTCTGACCTCTTCCTCTCTCTCTAGCTGCTGATCCCAATCGTGTTGAGGATTACACTGCCCCAAATACTATGGCATAACAAATTGAAAGAAGCCCCTAATTATGGAAGAGGGAAAGCCTCTAGTGACCCAGTTAGATCCAGGAAGACTGATATTAATCACAGTCACTGAATAAACAGCTCCAGTTAACTCCTTTCACGATAACCGTGATATAACACAATAATACTTGGTGTGAGTGGGATGTTGACATCGCTGACTATTGGGTTAATGGCACATCTCCAGTTGTAAAAATAGAGCTGGGAGAGAGAAATGATGCTTTCTCTTCACAAGCTTGATGATTCTACTGTGTTTTGGCAAGTTACAAATTGCTGGGGTCCCGAGACCGTCTGTGTATGATTGCCAGGCCAGCTGCATCCTTTCATTTGATTTATTTACGTTTAATTTGACATTTATCATACCATAATTTAACGGCTTAGGTGGAGTTAGGCATTTTTGAGAGGCTCCTACAGTGCCATAGACAGTGTAGATATGGTCCATTCCTTGTGGCCTTGCAAACAGTGTTTGAATAAGTTGTGCTTTGCTTAATTTGAATATTTTGACCAAGTGAATTGTGTCTGAAATGCAGCACCTCACATTTAGCTTTAAAATATTTTTAAAAACATGTTCAGTCCAAGGTCACCTTCTTCATGTACATAACAAGAGTTACAGATATTCACGTTTTACTTGGGAAATTAATTAATGGACAACTTGTCGCAGAAATATGGGGTTAAATAGCGGAATGGGCCGAGCTGGAGGAGTGATAGTTATATCAGGAATTATATCGGACTCTCAATCCACCTCACAGATCAAGCCCACACGTGTATAAGCCCAGATGAGGTATCTGTTCATCATTTAGCGTAAACCAGACCAGTGTTTGCTTAGTAATACGTCCAGGATTGAACAATGTTCAGAGAGCTCACCAGTCCACTTCGTATCCGTCCAAAAGTGCATTCATATATAAACCTGCAGAGCATGCAAGTGCATTGTTCTATAAACATGAACTGGGTATATTTCCAGTATGGGGAGTTGTGCAGTGAATAGCAATGAAGTTAACTGTTAATATAGATCAGTTACCTTCCCAGCCTGTACAGCTATCTACACCAATCACTGCATTGCTGAGTAACACTGTGTTAGATCATTGCTCTACGTGGGGAAACTTGCAGCCCATGCTGGAAATGACAGGATGTGCAGCTCCCATCCATTTCCAGTTCCATCTCTCCATTGTACCATCAGAAGGGGGTGCTGTGGGTGTGAAACTCACCGCCAGAAAGCGGCCATAAATCAACTGAAATGCCACCAAATGGGAGGAGCTTGGTAAAAGAAGGGGGAGATTGGGAGAGAATTTGAGAGAAGTATCTGATGGTAGGTTTAAAAACGGTGAAATTGAACATTTCTACAACGTCTTGCAATATGGGTCACTGTTTCCATGAACTATGGGTGAACAGGATATTAGTGTAAGTTAAGATGGTGGAGAGGTTTGGATGAGTATTTGCTCTGCAGCTTTAGAACTGGGAGCAGGGTCAGCACAGTCTTCGACTCATTGGGCTGAATTTAACAAAAAACTGTCTCAGTGCCATTTTCATTGAGTGTGACAGAGGGACTGTCTGCACGAGGCTGAGCTAGTTTCCTGGTGCGATCTTATCGAACTCACCTCATTAACTGCCCAGCCCATCTCACGGTGTCCTTCTCATTCAATACCAGCCCGATTCTCCTACCCATCACGGATGGAAATACTCACCATCGCCCAGATGTCCCTGGATATTCCATAATCCCTAACACTGGTTCCAACTTTAAAAGGCCAAGGGGCACACAGTTGAGCTTTCTCAGTTTGGAGCTGCTCTGTACAGTTTCTCCCGAGCATGGCAGAAAAGGGGCAATTACACCACGGTTTGTCGACATGGGCACAGAGGGCCTGATGGATAGGCTAGTACAGAGGAGGACCATTCTTTTCCCAGAGGGGCCACACCACCAGACCCACTGAGCGTGGTCTGAGCTCACCACCCTGCTCAGTGCAATATCTGCGATCTGAAGAATTGTTCATCAATACAGGACAAACAACAATAACCTTCCCCGCTCTGGCAGGAATAGGGTCACCGTATTCTCTCTGCTCCCTCACACTCACTGCATATCTAGTATAGCACCTTTCCCCAAATAAGGCTCTCACTACTGCATGCAGCACCTTCTCTCTCTCTCTTACCTACGCAATACCCCTACATGTTTAGATAATGTTCTGGAGAATGCTGTTTCTACTATTCTCTGGATGATGTCGTTTGTACAATGTTCCAGATAATTTTCAAAATAATTACCAACTTAAGCAAAATGTTCGTCCCACCGTGTGTAACACATCGGAGGAAGGAGCAGACTTGTTGTTTTTTTAAATACTCAGGATGAAAGTGCATCATGAGGCCATTAAGCCTCTCAACTATGCTCCATTATTCAGATAAAGGTAGCACCTAAACATTTGAAAACACTCTCTCTTCTTGAAGACAGACACCGCTTTGGAGATTCTCCAGCTTTGCTGGAACAGTCCAGTAATCCAGAGAGTAATGGACTATTTCACAAAGTGCCACCAGTCACTCTGGAACCACTTCTATTAAAACCAGCTATGAATTGCTGATGGTCTGTTTACCCTTGGTTTTACCTGTTTGAGAAAATCCGACTACAATTTTGTTTATAATATTAAAATTCATTTTGACTTCCCCTGTAAGGAACGAGGTAAAATACTGTTTTAAATTCTCTGCCTGTTCCCTGCAACCAATTCTGCAGTCACATCCTACAGGTGTCCCACCTATAATTTCCTGCCTTTCTCCCAAGGGTCACACACACACATCATGAACGTTTTATTGATCGATTTAGAAAAAGAAACTATTGAGGCTAGTTTTTAAAAAAGTATTTCTTGCCAGTTGGAATGTTTTCCTTTATATTTTGCTTTATACTAACTGCTTCTGGTTCCAAAACTAAACAATCAAAATGTGGTTGATGCTCGTGCTCACCAAGCTGAATTGTTTATTTTGTGATTGATTAGTTATCCTTCATAACCTAAAAGCATCATGGGTGGTTCATCCTCACATCCTCATATCATCTTCTTTTTGACCAGAGTCCATCATTCTTGAGCGTTATGAAGTATCTGCTTACATGTCTCCCCCACACATCCACTGACCTTCAACTGGGTCTATTTTCAAATTCTGTTTTTGACCAGATATAAGACATAAAACTGCAATTGAAATGCCTTGCTCTTTTCAATCATTTGGGGGGACCTCCGTGTGTGGCTGAACACAGGATCAGCTGAGAGTGACGTCATTCTCACTGTTTCTCTGGCTCGAACATTTCTGTTCGATCATGCAACATTCAAGTGGGAAGCTTCATACATTATCACCTTTTCTCTCAAACGAGAAATCCTCTAACTCTGATGGACCGATCCTTCAGCTGTGACTGTCCCATCTCCCTCGCTTCTCCCCTTACTCCGTCCCCTCCTTCCTAGAATAAAGATTGACCTCCCTTTGTCCTCACTTCCTACTGCACTAGAATCCACATTCACAGAATCATCCTACGCCAGTTCCACCACCTCCAGCAGGACAGCACCATCAACACATCTTCCCCTCCCATCCACTTTCAATATTTCACAGGGACCATTCCCTCTGTGACACCCTCCATCATCCCGAACACTTGCCCACTCCTCCCATGGCACCTTCCCATGCAATTACAGAAGCTGCAACATTTGGCCATTCACCTCTTCCCTCTCACAGTCCAAGACCCCAATCACACCTTCCAGGTGAAGCAGCATTTCACTTGTACTTTTCCAAACAGTCTCTTATCATTCCTGCTTGAATGCAGTCTACTTTACACTGGGGGGAACCAAGGAAGAGATTGCTCTGAGGAATACTCCCACTCTGTTTGTAGGAATGACCCTGACCCTCTAACTGCCTCCCATTTCAATTACCTACCTTGCTCTCATGCTACCATTTCAGTCCTGGGCTGCTGCAGTGTTCCAATGCAGCACAACCCAAGCTCACTTTACAGAACCCTCACTTTACACTTTGGTATATTACAGCCTTTAGGGGTGAATATACAATTCCATAACTTCAGAGCCTGACCTTATTATGGCTGTTCTCCATTTTTCATACATTCTCCCTCCTAGCCTCCCTATGATCTTGTGTGGTTGTGTCTTCTTTATCTTGCACTCAATGGAGAGAAGCCGTTTCCCCCATTCACATCTTAATTTAAAGCCATTTCACCTCACCTTCACGTTCATAACTTCTCAAAGCTCGTTTATATTTTGCAACACTCTCATTTCCCCGTCACCTACTCCCCAACTCCGTCAAAGGATTTAAAAGCTCAGTTTACAATCCATTTCAGTTCTGAAGAAGTGTCACACTGGACGTGAAACGCTAACTCTGTTTCTTTGTCTCTGCAGATGCTGCCACACCTGCTGACTTTCTCCAGAAATGAATGGGCACGGAACAAATTTTCAATTAAACGAATTAATATGGAGACTGGAAATAAAAATACAAATATTGCTGGATAAATTAGGAGCATTCTGGAAGGGTCACTGCACCCAAAAGATTAACTCTGCTTTCGCTCCACAAGATGCTGCCAGTCCTGCTTAGGTTTTTTCAGCAATTTCTGTTTTTGAACAAGTTCCACAGGCGTGTGTCAAAGCTGGTCAAACGCCTCGTCCAATACAGAGCACCTGACACAGGGAAGTCAACAATAACACAAGGTGCACACATACATTGGTTCTGAAAATACATAATGTTGGCACCACTGAGACTACAAAGCTCTTAATCATGATCAGGGAGACAAACAGAGGGGAAGACATTCACTTCAAACTCAGATGATGGCATTACAGGAATGTGGGCAAAGTCTTAGAGAGAATTGTAAGGGATAGGATTTATGAACATCTGGATAGGAATAATGCGATCAAGGATAGTCAGCATGGTTTTGTGAAGGGCAGATCGTGCCTCACAAACCTTATTGAGTTCTTTGAGAAGGTGACCAAGGAAGTGGACAAAGGTAAAGCAGTAGATGTGGTGTATATGGATTTTAGCAAGGCTTTCGATAAGGTACTCCATGGTAGGCTAATGCAAAAACTACGGAGGTATGGCATTGAGGGTGCATTAGAGTTTTGGATTATGAATTGGTTGGCTGGAAGGAGACAGAGGGTAGTAGTTGATGGTGTAGGTTCATCTTGGAGTGCAGTTAATAGCGGTGTTCCACAAGGATCTGTTTTGGGACCATCGCTGTTTGCCATTTTGATAAAAGACATAGAGGAGGGGCTTGAAGGCTGGGTGAGCAAGTTTGCGGATGACACGAAAGTCGGTGGAGTTGTGGACAGCGAAGAAGGATGTGGCAGGTTATAGCGGGATATAGATAAGTTGCAGAGCTGGGCAGAAAGGTGGCAAATGGAGTTCAATGTAGCTAAGTGTGAAGTCATTCACTTTGGTAGTAGTAACAAGAAGATGGATTACTGGGCTAATGGTAGGCTACTTGGTAGTGTGGAGAGCAGAGGGATCTTGGTGTCCATGTACACAGATCTCTGAAAGTTGCCACCCAGGTAAATAGTGCTGTGAAGAAGGCATATGGTGTACTGGGCTTTATTGGTAGAGGAATTGAGTTCCAGAGTCCTGAGGTCATGTTGCAGTTGTATAAGAGTCTGGTGCGACCTCATCTGGAGTATTGTGTGCAGTTTTGGTCGCCATACTATAGGAAGGATGTGGAGGCATTGGAACGAGTGCAGAGGAGTTTTGCCAGGATGTTGCCTGGCATGGTAGGAAGATCGTATGAGGAAAGGCTGAGGCACTTGGGGCTGTTCTCATTGAAGAAAAGAAGATTTGGGGAGATTTGATAGAGGTGTACAAGATGATTAGGGGTTTAGATAGGGTTGACAGTGAGAACCTTTTTCCGCGTATGGAGTCAGCTGTTACTAGGGGACACAGCTTTAAATTAAGGGATGGTAGGTATAGGACAGATGTTAGATGTAGATTCTTTACTCAGCGGGTTGTGAGTTCATGGAATGCCTTGCCAGTAGCAGTGGTGGACTCTCCCTCTTTATGGTCATTTAAGCGGGCATTGGATAAGCATATGGAGGTTATTGGGCTAGTGTAGGTTAGGTAGGCTTCAGTCGGCGCAACATCGAAGTCCGAAGGGCCTGTACTGCGCTGTATTTTTTTATGTTCTATGGATACGATTCCGATAAATATTTTAAAGGCTTGAGTAATGTAACAAATTGGAGGCGTGACACCAGGGAGAACCCTGAGCATAATGAGAATACGAAAATGGAAGTGATACCACATTAGAAATCAGGTTAGGTCACTAAGTACAGGGCTGATGGGTGAATTAGTCTTGGTGTTAACAGGGGGATAGTGAGTAGAATTTAATTGTGCATATTGGAGCTCAATCTGGGCATTCATGTGGTACTGTAGAATCACAGCAGCACCAGAACTGTATTCAATCACAATAAGTAACTTTTTCCCGAGAACAACGCTCAGTCTACCATGACCATCAAGCCAATCTATGGTTCAGTGACGAGTGTGGGTGAACATGTCAGGGTCAGATCCATTTGTACCGAATCCTGATAACAACCCATTAAAGGTACCGCACTTGACTAGTTACATTCCAAACAGCAGAACTAACATCTGACACAGAGGGCAAAATTATCCCGAGACTAACTGATCATATCGAAACTCTGCAGTCCTGCCACATTCAGACATAAATGTCGATGGACAATTAAACAACTCAGTGGAGGAGAGGACTCCACAAACATCCCCATCCTACTTAACAGAATAGCCCCTTACATCAGTGTAAAAGACAAAGATCTTCACCGTCCTCAGCCAGAAGTGTTGAGTTGATGATCCACCTCACTCTCGCCATGATGCCCACAGAACCACAAATGCCAGTCTTCAACCAATTTGATTCGTTGTACGTGACATGAAGAAACAGCTGAATACGGTAGATACAACAAAGGCAATGGGCTCTGACACCATTCCTGCAGTAGGACTGAAATCTTGTGCTGCACAACAAGCCATGTCCCAGGGGAGGATGTTTCATTCCAGCTCCAAGTCTGACATCTCCCTGGCAATGTGGAAAATTACTCAACTATGTCCAGTTCCCTAAGAGAGGAATAATTACAATCTGACCAATTACCATCCCATCAATCCCATCACAAAAGCCAAATTGTTGGGAGTTCTTTTTGACAGAGCTGGTAACTAGCACAGAAATAACCCGCTCAGTGTGGTTTCTGGCTGGTCCCCATGTGGAGATGGTGCTATTGTGGAAATGTCACTGGATTACTAATCCAGATAAGGCTAATGCTCTGGCAGCTGTTGGAAGTTAAAAACAAATAATAAAATATCGAGATCTAAAATCTGGTGTCAGTAATAGTGACTTTGAAGCAAAAGTCGTTTGTAAACATCAATTTCCTTCCCTAATGAACTTTCAGGAAGTGAATCTCCAGGGCTTTCCTGGTCTGGCCTACAAGTAACTCCAGATGCACAGACATGTGATAAATTATTCAATGCTCTCTGAAATGGACAAGCAAGACACTCAATTATATCAAACTGCTCCAACGTCTTAAAGGGTAAAACCGGACAGAACATCCGGCCCCAGCCTCAGTATCAGAACGGGAAATACAGTCCTCTTGATCCAGCAGAGGCTTCCTTCCTAACATCTGAGAGCTGGTGGCAACATTTACAGAGCTTTTCCACAGACTGCACAGAAACATCGGGAAATGAGTCGGTCATTCAACACACTGGGCCTCCTTCATTGCTCACCTTTCTTCATAAAATTAGCTCCTGCTCACTGTGACGTGATTCCATCTCAGGCACCCGCTTTAAAGTGGGATATGTAGTCTACATTTAGGAGGAACTTTTTTTCAAATGAGGGTGGGGGGTAGAATCTTTTACTGTACTAATTCATTACAATGTATGTTTTAAAGATTTGTGTAGACTGTGCTATCGTTTGTGTTAGGCTAATTATTGTTTTTGTTTTGATTTTTACTGATATTATTGGAGGGTCGCCGCTTCCCCTCTTTTTCGAATTGGTCCCCATATTTATATTGCACCGTTTTCTATAATATGGTGTTCCACAGGAATGCAGTTGCCGCATAATCGGAGAACTACCTGTAAAATTGCTGATCGTCTATCTCCACACCTTACTCCTGCTCTCTTCCTACTCCTTTGTGCCTAGAAATTCTTATTTATATTCAGCGCCTCGGCTTCCACAGCAGAATTCCCCAGGTTCACCGGTTTCTGAGTTCAGACATTTATTCTAATCTCAATGCACTTTGGCCTGTCAGTACCTCATGATGTGGCCTTTGTTTTAGCCATCCCAGACAGGGAAATTATCATCCTTGCTTCCATACTGCCTCGCCCTGTCGGTGATGTACATAGTTCACACATTATCCTAAACCCTATGGAACACAGGCCCAGTCAACTCAACTCTGCTCCCACAACAAACCTGTCATCCCAGAGATCATTCTGGTCACTCTTCGCTGCACTCCCTCAGTGTCAGTTTTGCCGATTATGTGGTAAGGAGACTGAAACTGCAAACAATATTGCATAATATTCGAGATTGGGTCTCACCAAGGCCATGTACGGCTGTAGTAAGACACACCTACTCCTGGACTCAAATCCCTTTGAAATGTAGGTCAACACACCAGTTCAACAATGCTGTGTATTTCCCCAGACAGCTGAGCCTGCTCTAACCTTAGTGGGAACATTACAGCAGGCTGGTAATGTGTTGCTGCTGCTGTACAGGAAGTTAGTGAGGTCACATCTGGGTTAATGTGGTTAGCTTCCATCTCCTCATTGAGGAAACGACATTGGAATTAACCCAGATTCTTACCTCAAATGGTTTCTGCAACACACGTGTTATTCATAGAATCGCTATAGTGTAGAAACAGGCCATTTGACCCATCGACTCCACACTGATACGCTCAAAACCACCCCACACAAACCCCAATCCCCCCAGCACTATCTCTGCGCACCAAAAAATTTCCATGACTAATCCACTTAACCTGCACAACTTGGGACTGCGGGAAGAAACTGGAGTACCCGATGGTAACACTTGCAGGCACAGAGAGAATGTGCAAACTCCACACAGACAGTAACCAACTTCAGTCGGGGATGAAAGGTTTTGAGTAAACGATTGGGAGTGAAGTCACATTGTTCATTTCTGTTATTAAGAAATTAACAGGAGACTTTCAAAGTAAAAACACAATCCATCACAGTCGATATGGTTTTATTAAGGGTAAATCATGTTTGCATGATTTGTCTAACTTTTTTTTAAAATGTGACAAACAAGGTGAACAAAGGGAATCTGAATGATATATTGTATCTGGACTTTCAGAAGATAATGCATTAAGTGCCTGACAAAAGATTAATATCAAATACAAGCGCACATGGGGTTAGGACAATTTATGTGCTTGGAGAAAATATTGGCTAACCAATAGAAACCATGATATGGAAGTGCTGGCTTTGGACTGGGTTGGACAATGTCAAACATCACACGGCACCCGGTTATAGTCCAACGGGTTTATTTAAAAACACAAGCTTCCAAAGCGCTGCTCCTTCATCAGGTGTTAGAGAGAGAAGACCTTAAAAACAGAATTTATGAGGAAAGACCAAAAGGTTGTACAACTCATGTGCATGAATTGAACACATCGAAGATGGTACCTAAATCTTTAATCGGTTAGATTCGAGATGAAGGTTTTGATTGATTAATATGCAAATCCGATAATTTATTTCAAGTCACTGTCTGGAGACACCTTCAGGTATTATCGATGTAAAGGAGGTGACCCCTCCGGTCAGGCAATGTATTTTACAGTGCGGTCTTGTTTGGAGTCTGTCTGTGTCTTCACCTGGAGTCAATCTGGGTTTATGTCTAAAGTAGGAGTTTATAAAATACCGCATTGACTGACTGTATACAAATTGTATATTTTTGACAAAGTATAATGTAATTGCAAATACAAATCGGCAAATGCAAATTCAGCCCAGATTTATGTGTGAGCGTGTGCATGTGTGTTTGTGTATACGCAGATATGTGTGCTTGAGAGCGAGGTGGAGTGTCTGCGTGAGGGAGAGAGGGTCAGGGTGTGCCTGCATGTGAGAGAGGGGAGTGTGTGTGTGTGCATGTGAGAGAGGGGGAGTGTGTTTGTGTGCTGGGAGGAGAGGGAGAGAGTGCATGGGCGTATTTAAGCTGGAGAGCGAGAGGATGCATGTATCCTTGTTAAAACACAGACAGATTTGGCAGATCCACTTTCCCACACACACTCACACCATGGTTTCAGATCTTCCCCACTCTGCAGCCTCTGCTCCATTTGTTGTTCATGTTACAGACCCAGATGCTGTCATTACACTCCCGTTGCACCATCCAGAGTTGGATCACGAAATCCTCAGGTCTCCCTGAATGTCTGAGGCAGCTCACAGCATAACCTCCAGCAAACCATCTGCAGCACGTCCAATAACGTTTCAGTAACAGGAGTCAGTCAGAACCCCTCAGCTACAAGTTGGACACCTGGTCCTTTACAATAATACCCGAGGGGCTTCTTCATGTTACTGACCACACGATCATCTGAGAGGGACAAACAGGCTTTCAGTGGACAGGCACAGACCAAGTGTCAAAGGCATATCTCAAAGCTGCTAGAACCCACTGCACAACATGGAACAATAGCCCCCCACATCCCATTTCATTGTTTCTGAGCTTCACAATACCAACACTCGATATATTTCGGAGCCACAAAACAACACCAGGGGAAATGTACAGGAGTCAAACAATGGATTAACTGATAACATGTTGTGAAAATATGGATAAGGAGACAAGGAAATGGGAGTAATTGGAGAAGTGAGACAAGGGTGGGTCCAATCACAAGAATGGAAGCATTCATTATAGCCAGATTATTGTAAAATTATTGCCAGATCAGTTGAAATGGTGCGTTACATCAAATTCTGAATCTGCCTCACAGAACCATCCCAGACACCATTAACTGGGACAAGGTACCAGCCAGATTGGAGAGCTGTGCAGACCATACAAGTGGACTACACAATAAACTCGAATATATGCCTGGCATGGGGAGGCTGGCAAATCTTTGCCAGTATATTGCTACTATACGTGCACTGCATAAAAGTCTTGCACGGGAAGTTTTGCAACCCATGCAGTGAGTGACAAATGTATGGTTCTGTATCTCCACAGCACCAGTATAAGGTGAGAGATTGTGTGTGTGTGTGTGTGTGTGTGTGTGTGTGTGTGCGACAGTAGATATGACAATTGTTGTTTGAGAGAGAACAGACATGGAGGAAATCAGATTAAATGTGAACAACTGACAAGGGTTTGTGTAATTAACAGAGGGAGACTGAGAACGGTGTCATAGACAGAGGTGACAACGTGCTTGTGAATATTAAAGGAAAGGCATTGCCAGAACCAAAAACAATATAAATCAATCCGTACAGGAATGATGGGATTTTGGTCTGCGTTTAGATACAAGCCATGGAGTATCAGACTCAGATTTGCTTTGGCAGGTTTGAAGCTGGGAGAGTCAGCAACAGATTATTGGCTTCATTAAGACTGTATTTTATAGCTCAAAGTTAAAGTAGCAGATGGGATGAACCAGTGAAGTATATTCTGCAGGTGTTGGTAGTTAAAATTAGAAATGGTCAGGATATGGTGTCTGTGATCAGCTCATGGCTAAAAGGATCACCATAGTTGTGGCTCATCTGTTCCAGCCTCAGTTATTGACCAGGGGTGAGATGGAGTCAGAGGAAGGAAATGGAATTTGTATCCAGAACAGAAGATAGTGTCCTCCAACCTTTCAATATTTAAATAGCAAGGGCAGTGATACAATGAATCCTGGTTCATAGCTGAAACGGAGTAGTTCACCCCACAAGGTGCAGTGTCAGAACTAAAGAAGGAGAGAAAGAATGAAAGAAGTTCACTGTTGTTGTTCCTGGTGGTTTGGAGAGTGAATGTTTACAGAGTAGAGTAATTGAAAGAGAAGAGTAATGTAGTCGCATATTGTTAATACAAATAATAAATGGAAAGTGAAACTTACCAGGGACACCAACAATAGCCAGGATAGGATAATAAAAATATAGAATAATGTAAAGTGCATATTTGATCCATGGTGATAATGGCCACCAATAATATGTAGAAAGAATTGAAACATAACCGGATAAACTCCTGTCCATTGTTGGAATATTCCAGTTTATTGTTTTCAGATTTTGATCCGTTGTTGGAACATTCCAGTTTAATGTTCTCAGATTCTGATCTCTCCTCCCCTTCTCTCCGGAGCTGCTGATTCATGTTAGTGCTGTCCGTGTTGCTCCCACTCATACCATGGGATGACATATTGAACAGAGCTCATTTACCATTAAAAGATGGACACCCTCCACTGGGATAATTATAATTCACGGAGACTGACATTAATCACAATCACCAAACAAACACATTCAGTTAACCAATTTCATACATCATGTTACATATCACAATGAAAGAGAAAATCTACTCAGTTAAAATGCAATGGATAAGGTTTGCTGAGAGATCGATTATAAGTCTTTCAATCTTTTTAATCTTTCTTCCCTGTATGTGAGAGAATTGCCGGAGCACTGCTGGATTGTATATGTTTTGCCCTGTTTCTTTAGGGGACAGGGATAAAATAACATAGCAGCTGCAAACCATGTCTGGTGAGGAGGTTTCTAGATACTTCTCTGTAATGCTGCTTCCATATTGAAATATCATGATATCAAGTCCTTGCATAACCTTGAGACATTCTTCAGAGCATTGAAGCTGCTGCTCAGAAACATGGAAAAACAGGAGGCAGTCACTCAACTGCTCGAGATTGGGACACAGGAGCAGAAGGCAGTCACTCAACTGTTCGAGACTGGGACACAGGAACCGGAGGCAGTCACTCAACTTCTCGAGACTGGGACAGAGGGATAGGAGGCAGTCACTCAACTGCTCAAGACTGGGACACAGGAACAGGAGAGAGTCACTCAACTGCTCGAGTCTGGAACACAGGAACAGGAGGCAGTCATGCAAATGCTCGATACTGGGACACAGGAACAGAAGGCAGTCACTCAACTGCTCGAGACTGGGACACACATACAGGAGGCAGTCACTCAACTGCTCGATAGTGGGACACAGGAACAGGACGCAGTCATTCTACTGCTCGATACTGGGACACAGGAACCGGAGGCAGTCATTCTACTGCTCGAAATTGGGACACAGGAACAGGAGGGAGTCATTCAACTGCTCGATACTGGAACACAGGAACAGGAGGCTGTCACTCAACTGCTCGAGGTGGGGACACAGAAACATGACTGAAAATGTGCTGCTGGAAAATTGCAGCAGGTCAGGCAGCATCCAAGGAGCAGGATAGTCAACGTTTCGGGCATGAGTCCTTCTCAGGAACAACACAGAAACAGGAGGCAGTCATTCAACTGCTCGATACTGGGACACAGTAACAGGAGACAGTCATTCAACTGCTCGAGACTGGGACACAGGGACAGGAGGAAGTCACTCAACAGCTCTCGACTGGGACATAGGAACAGGAGGCAGTCGTTTAACTGCCCGAGACTGGGACATAAGAACAGGAGGCAGTCATTCAATTGCTCGAGACTGGGACACAGGAACAGGAGGCAGTCAGTCAACTGCTCGAGACTGGGACACAGGAACAGGAGGAAGTCACTCAACAGCTCTCGACTGGGACATAGGAACAGGAGGCAGTCGTTTAACTGCCCGAGACTGGGACACAGGAACAGGAGGCAGTCACTCAACTGCTCGAGACTGGGACACAGGAACAGGAGGAAGTCACTCAACAGCTCTCGACTGGGACATAGGAACAGGAGGCAGTCGTTTAACTGCCCGAGACTGGGACACAGGAACAGGAGACAGTCACTCAACTGCTCGAGACTGGGACAGGGGGAAATCAGGGGGCGAGTGAGGCCCCAGGATCCTGTTACGCAGGAATACAAGGAGTTGACGCACGCCCCATCAGTATGGGTCACTGGGAGAGAAGGGGAATTGTCTTGTTACTGACAGAAATATCCGAATAAGTTACATGAGCGAGCCATGCAATCCTGCTCCAACATTCTCTTAGACCACGCTGATCTGATTGTGATTTCCTCATTCCCCTCTCTGCAGCCTCTGCTCCATTCGTTGTTCATGTTGCAGACCCAGGTGCCCTAACCGCAGCCTCTATGACCCATCCAGAGTGGGTCAGCAAAGCGTCTGGTCTTCCTGAATGCCCCAGGGCAGCAGCTTAAAGCACAGCCTCCAGGAAACCGTCCACATTTCCACAAATGTACCAAAACTAGAATTAAGTCAAATGACACTTAAATACAATTAGAAAGCCTGGTCAGAATCAATAACAATTGAGGGGATTTCTCATGTTACTGAGCACACGATCAGCAGCGAGTGATTGACACAGGCCTTCAATGGATACGCACAGAGCAAGTTACAAAGATGTGCCTGAAAACTGCTGAAACCCCACTATCCAACATGGAGCACAGGGCAGGATACTGGGAAGTCAAAGAAAATGGAAGTTATGTGTTTTGAACATTGTTTCTAAGCTTCTTAATGCTGGAAGCTGATGCTCTCGGGTGAGCAACATTCAAGGCAAGAGGAAGATATTGGACAGTTATTCAAATTAAAACTGGACAATTAAAATTGGATGTCAGGGTTTAAATACCAATAGTTTAAATAGCACTTAATGGGAGGGATTTGGGAAATAGACAGAGGTAGAGAGACTCTGATACAGTGTTATGGGAGGATGTGTTCACAGGTTTCAGGATGCTGAAGTGAAGACATTACGATAGCATCTCACAACATAAACTGGCATTTCCGGGAATGAATAATTAATGGGGTATTGGATTGAGGTCAGACAGAATCATAGAGTCATGGAGATATGCAGCACGGAAACAGACCCTTCAGTCTAACTTGTCAATGCCGATCAGATATCCCAAATTAAACAAGTCCCATTTGCTCAACATTTGGCCCATATCAATGTAAACCCTTCCTCTTCATGTACCCATTCAAATGTAATTTAAATGTTGTAAGTGTAACAGCCTCCACCACCTCCACTGGCAGCTCATTCCACACATGCACCACCTCTTTTGGAAAAAGTTGCTCCTTAGGTCATTTTTAAATCTTACCCCTCTCACTGGAAATCCATGCCCTCTAGTTTTGGGGAAAATACCTTGACGATTCATCCTATACATGCCTCTCATGCTCCAGGAAAAATCACCCCAACCTACACAGCCTGTCCCTATAGCTCAAATCCTGGCAAAATCCTGGTAAATCTTTTCTGACTCCCTTCAAGATTCACAATATCTTTCCGATAGGAGGGAAATGAGAATTGAATGCAGTACTGCAAATGTGGCCAAACTAGGTGCTGTACAGCAGCAACGTGACCTCTCAATTCATACAGTCAAAGCACTGGCCAGTGAAGGTAAGCATACGAAATACCTTCTTCACTATCCTAACTACCTGCGATTCTATTTTCAATGAACTATGAAACTGGACTCCAAGTTCTCTTTGATCAGGAACACCCCTCATGACGTTACCATTAAGTGCATATGTCCGTTCCTGATTTGCATTTCCAAAATGCATCACCTCACATTTAGCTAGATTAAACACCACTTGCCACGCCTCAGCCCATCAGCCCGTCTGATCAAGGTCCCATTTTACTCTGAAGAAAACCTTCTTTGCTATCCACTAAACCATAAATTTTGGTGTTATCTGCAAACGTACCAACTATAGCTGCTAAGTTCGCATCCAAGTGATTTATATAAATCGTGAAATGTAGTAGATCCAGCACTGATCTTTGTAGAACACCTTGGTCACAGATCTCCGTTGGAAAAGTATCCTTTCACCACCACCCTCTGTCTACTAACTTCGAGCCAATTTTGTATCCATATGGCTTGTTCTCCCTGTATTCCATGTAAACTAAACTTGTTAACCAGTCTGCCATGTGGAAAGTTGTCAAATGTGTGACCGAAGTCCATATTGGCAAGGTGCACATCTCAGCCTCAATGAATCCTCTCAGTCAATTCTTCAAAAAAAACTCAGTCAGTTTAGTGAGAGACGATTCCCCAAGCTTCAAGCCATGTTGCCTATCCCTTATCAGTCCTTGCCATTCAAAATACATGCAAACCTTGTGCCTCATAATCCTCACCAACAATTTGCCCTCCACTGACAGTTTTTCCTTACTATCCTTCTTAAATGGTTTTAGTAATTGCACCAAGTTAGCAAATCTCATATTTTCTGGTCCCTCACCTGTGACAATTGACAATGCGAATATCTCAGCAAGGAGCCCAGCAATCACTTCCCTCGCTCCCAAAGAGCTCTAGGGTACACCTGATCAGGTCATGGGGATTTTCCCACCTTTACAGGCTTTACGAAGTCCAGCATCTCCTCCTCTGTAATGCAGACACTTTTCACGATACCACTGTTATTTGCATATCCTTCTGCACAGTCAAAATGCTTGTTCAGTGTCGCCTCCATCTCCTGTGGTTTCGCACATTAGCAGCTTTGCTAATCTTTAAGTGGCCCAGAACTCTTCGGAGTTATTCTTTTCTCCTTAAGGTATGGGTAGAGTACATTTGGATTCTCCTTAACCCTATTTGCCAAAACTATCTCATGTTCCCATCATGGCCTCCTTATTTCCCACTTAAGTATACTCCGACTGGCTTTAGACTCACTGGACATTGACTTTAAATATGGAATTAAGAGGCTAATGGTGATGATAAATACATTTTTGATTTTTGGAAAAACCCAACTGATGTGCTTGAAGTAAGTAAACTATCATCCGCACCTGTCCTTGGTTACATGTGACTCCAGACCGACAATAATGTGTTTGACTCTTAACTGCCCTCTAGGCAATTAGTGATCGGCAATAAATGCAGGCCCAACCAGCGATACCCTCATCCCGTGAATGAATCCTGAAAAAATAACCTTGATTCCTACTCTCTACCTGACATATGTTTACTTCTTATCTGTGACCAGACCCTTAATTTCTCCAGTCCTCCAGCATTCCTCACACTTAGCAGCCTTACCCTTCAACCTAACAGGGACATACTGTCTCTGGGCTCTTGACATCTCATTTTTGAAGGCTTCCCTCTTCTCAGCTGGCCCCTTATTTGTGAATATCTGTCCCAGTTTGGAAGTTCTGGCTAATATCATCAAAATTGGCCTTCCTCCAATTTTGAACATTATCTTTTAGACCCGGTTCATTCTTTTCCAGTCTATTTTAAAACTAATGGAATTATGATTATTTGTCCGAAAGTGCTTCCCAACTGATAACTCAGTCACCTTACCTGTCTTATTTCCCAAGCGTAGTTCATGTTTAGCTCGTTCTCTGTGATGGAGAGCATTGGATAAGCAAATTCAGCTTTGTAACTGTGAATGGGGTCAGCAGTGTATTCAACTCATTGGATTGAATCTAACTATAATTCGTCTCCTAGTCATTTTCACTGAGTGTGACAGAGGGAACGACTGCACAAAGCCAAGCTAGTTTCCTGGTGCTATCTTATCAAACCTTTCTCATTAGCCTCCACCTCATGGTGCCCCTCTCATTCAATGCGAGCCCGATTCTCCCATTCATCATGTCTGGAGGTACACACCATCACCCAGATACCCCTGGATATTCCGTGATCCCTGGCACTGGTGCCATCTTTAAAAGGCCAATGGACACACGGTTGAGCTTTCTCAGTTTGGAGCTGCCCTGCACAGTTTACTCCGAGTATGGTAGATAATGGGAAATTACACCACGGTTTGTCGACAGGGGCACGGAGGTACTAGTGGGTGGGCTAGCACAGAGGGGGCCTTACACTTCCCAGAGGGGGGCCACACCACTCGACCCACCGAGCATGGTCTGAGCTTTCCATCCAGCTCAGTGCAGCATCTGCGGTCTGAAGAAATGTCCAGCAATATAGGACAAGCATCAATAACATGCCCGCTCTGTCAGGGTAGAGGTCACTCTATTCTCTCTGCTCCCTCACACTCACTGTATATCTGTTGCAGCAGCAATCCAGAATAATGTTCATGTTTCACCACTCTCACTGGTGCATGCAGCACCTTCCCCCGCCTCTCTGTCTCTCAAACCCTCTCTCTCCCCCCATTCTTCCCCCTCCCCGACACTAATAACAAGACATGGATACAACATTGTGGACTGACTCCCTTCAGACACCTCACCATATCTCCCCCCACCTCCGCCAACACTAACAACAGTGCCACGCACTCCTTCCCTCCCCTTCTCCCATTCCAGGAAAAACAGCCTGGAATAAGACACAAAGGGTCAAGCCGGGTGATGGAGTGCCCGATATCCAGTCCCTCACCCCCCTCCCCCGCCATGTGAGGAGGACCATGGTATGAGCCGGAGAGGACTTGGACGCCTCGTGTGGAAATTCTGCAACATCCACAACCCACTGACCAAGTAAGGAGCAATGTTCAGTGAAGGGAAGTTCTCACTTTAACCCACTGGCAGCTCCGTTTCCTCTGGCACAACTTAGAAGCCTTGGCCCTAATGCCATCTCCCTTTTGTGGTGAGCTGGTACAAATAGAATCCCCATGGTTTCGGTGGGCATGAGGGTGGACTCACACCACACCATCTCCACCACCTCTCGGGAAGTGAGCACGGAGACTCCTTCCTCCTATAAACAGCTCAGATACTGACACTTATTTGTGAGATTTACCACTACCCCCACTTGTCCTGATGTCTTCGATAATCTGTGCTCATACATCCAGCACCCTCTGCTTTTACACCTCCTTTATAACA